>NC_053395.1:235279905-235574905 GCF_905171765.1 Bufo bufo
TATGTACCCTGTATAATGTACTGTATATACAGATAACCCCCAGTATATATATATATATATATATATATATATACCCTGTATAATGTACTGTATATACAGATAACCCCCAGTATATATATATGTACCCTGTATAATGTACTGTATATACAGATAACCCCCAGTATATATATATATATATATATATATACCCTGTATAATGTGCTGTATATACAGATAACCCCCAGTATATATATATGTACCCTGTATAATGTACTGTATATACAGATAACCCCCCAGTGTGTATATATATATATATGTACCCTGTATAATGTACTGTATATACAGATAACCCCCAGTGTATATATGTACCCTGTATAATGTACTGTATATACAGATATCCCCCAGCATATATATATATATATACCCTGTATAATGTACTGTATATACAGATAACCCCCCAGTGTATATATATATACCCTGTATAATGTACTGTATATACAGATAACCCCCAGTGTGTATATATATATACCCCTGTATAATGTACTGTATATACAGATAACCCCCAGTATATATATGTCCCCTGTATAATGTACTGTATATACAGATAACCCCCAGTATATATATATGTACCCTGTATAATGTACTGTATATACAGATAACCCCCAGTATATATATATATACCCTGTATAATGTACTGTATATACAGATAACCCCCAGTGTATATATATATATATATATATATATATATATGTACCCTGTATAATGTACTGTATATACAGATAACCCCCAGTGTATATATATATATACCCCTGTATAATGTACTGTATATACAGATAACCCCCAGTATATATATATGTACCCTGTATAATGTACTGTATATACAGATAACCCCCAGTATATATATATGTACCCTGTATAATGTACTGTATATACAGATAACCCCCAGTATATATATATATGTACCCTGTATAATGTACTGTATATACAGATAACCCCCAGTATATATATATATATATACCCTGTATAATGTACTGTATATACAGATAACCCCCAGTGTATATATATATATATATGTACCCTGTATAATGTACTGTATATACAGATAACCCCCAGTGTATATATATATATATACCCCTGTATAATGTACTGTATATACAGATAACCCCCAGTATATATATGTACCCTGTATAATGTACTGTATATACAGATAACCCCCAGTGTATATATATATGTACCCTGTATAATGTACTGTATATACAGATAACCCCCAGTATATATATATATACCCTGTATAATGTACTGTATATACAGATAACCCCCAGTATATATATATATGTACCCTGTATAATGTACTGTATATACAGATAACCCCCAGTATATATATATATACCCCTGTATAATGTACTGTATATACAGATAACCCCCAGTATATATATATGTACCCTGTATAATGTACTGTATATACAGATAACCCCCAGTATATATATATATACCCTGTATAATGTACTGTATATACAGATAACCCCCAGTATATATATATATATGTACCCTGTATAATGTACTGTATATACAGATAACCCCCAGTATATATATATATATGTACCCTGTATAATGTACTGTATATACAGATAACCCCCAGTATATATATGTACCCTGTATAATGTACTGTATATACAGATAACCCCCAGTATATATATGTACCCTGTATAATGTACTGTATATACAGATAACCCCCAGTGTATATATATACCCTGTATAATGTACTGTATATACAGATAACCCCCAGTATATATATATATACCCTGTATAATGTACTGTATATACAGATAACCCCCAGTGTATATATATATATATACCCTGTATAATGTACTGTATATACAGATAACCCCCAGTATATATATATGTACCCTGTATAATGTACTGTATATACAGATAACCCCCAGTATATATATATATGTACCCTGTATAATGTACTGTATATACAGATAACCCCCAGTATATATATATGTACCCTGTATAATGTACTGTATATACAGATAACCCCCAGTATATATATATGTACCCTGTATAATGTACTGTATATACAGATAACCCCCAGTATATATATACGTACCCTGTATAATGTACTGTATATACAGATAACCCCCAGTATATATATATGTACCCTGTATAATGTACTGTATATACAGATAACCCCCAGTATATATATATATGTACCCTGTATAATGTACTGTATATACAGATAACCCCCAGTATATATATATGTACCCTGTATAATGTACTGTATATACAGATAACCCCCAGTATATATATATGTACCCTGTATAATGTACTGTATATACAGATAACCCCCAGTATATATATGTACCCTGTATAATGTACTGTATATACAGATAACCCCCAGCATATATATATACCCTGTATAATGTACTGTATATACAGATAACCCCCAGTATATATATATACCCTGTATAATGTACTGTATATACAGATAACCCCCAGTGTATATATATATATATACCCTGTATAATGTACTGTATATACAGATAACCCCCAGTATATATATATGTACCCTGTATAATGTACTGTATATACAGATAACCCCCAGTATATATATATATGTACCCTGTATAATGTACTGTATATACAGATAACCCCCAGTATATATATATGTACCCTGTATAATGTACTGTATATACAGATAACCCCCAGTATATATATATGTACCCTGTATAATGTACTGTATATACAGATAACCCCCAGTATATATATATATATATATATATATGTACCCTGTATAATGTACTGTATATACAGATAACCCCCCAGTATATATATATGTACCCTGTATAATGTACTGTATATACAGATAACCCCCAGTATATATATATACCCTGTATAATGTACTGTATATACAGATAACCCCCAGTATATATATATGTACCCTGTATAATGTACTGTATATACAGATAACCCCCAGTATATATATGTACCCTGTATAATGTACTGTATATACAGATAACCCCCAGTGTATATATATGTACCCTGTATAATGTACTGTATATACAGATAACCCCCAGTATATATATATATGTACCCTGTATAATGTACTGTATATACAGATAACCCCCAGTATATATATATATGTACCCTGTATAATGTACTGTATATACAGATAACCCCCAGTATATATATATATATATATGTACCCTGTATAATGTACTGTATATACAGATAACCCCCAGTATATATATATATATGTACCCTGTATAATGTACTGTATATACAGATAACCCCCAGTATATATATATATATGTACCCTGTATAATGTACTGTATATACAGATAACCCCCAGTATATATATATATATGTACCCTGTATAATGTACTGTATATACAGATAACCCCCAGTATATATATATACCCCTGTATAATGTACTGTATATACAGATAACCCCCCAGTGTATATATATATATACCCTGTATAATGTACTGTATATACAGATAACCCCCCAGTATATATATATATATATATATATATATATATATATATATATATATGTACCCTGTATAATGTACTGTATATACAGATAACCCCCAGTATATATATGTACCCTGTATAATGTACTGTATATACAGATAACCCCCAGTGTATATATATATGTACCCTGTATAATGTACTGTATATACAGATAACCCCCAGTATATATATGTACCCTGTATAATGTACTGTATATACAGATAACCCCCAGTATATATATATGTACCCTGTATAATGTACTGTATATACAGATAACCCCCAGTATATATATGTACCCTGTATAATGTACTGTATATACAGATAACCCCCCAGTATATATATATATATATATATATATATATATATATATACCCTGTATAATGTACTGTATATACAGATAACCCCCAGTATATATATGTATGTACCCTGTATAATGTACTGTATATACAGATAACCCCCAGTGTATATATATATATATGTACCCTGTATAATGTACTGTATATACAGATAACCCCCAGTATATATATATGTACCCTGTATAATGTACTGTATATACAGATAACCCCCAGTATATATATATGTACCCTGTATAATGTACTGTATATACAGATAACCCCCCAGTATATATAATATGTTCCCTTTTCCCGTAGGTTGAGACCCGGGAGGATGAGGAGCAGCAGGTGAAGCTGGTGGAGATCCTGGAGCTGCTCGTGGCCGCCGGATACTTCAGGGCCAGAATTAAAGGTCTCTCCCCATTTGACAAGGTGACGGGTGATGATTGTCAGGTCGTGTGATGAAAGATTTATGGCGTCGTCCTATCATGTGACCAATCATGTGGTGTGTCCTCCCTGTAGGTGGTCGGTGGGATGACGTGGTGCATCACTACCTGTAACTTTGACATTGATGTGGATCTGCTCTTTCAGGAGAACTCCACCATTGGACAGAAGATGTGAGTAATGCTGGTTATGGGAATTTGGGGCGGAGCTTAACGGCTTAGGCTCAACTGCAGTTATGTATATGGAGGAGGGGAGCGCGGCGGCTGCGTCCAGGAGGGGAGCGCGGCGGCTGCGTCCAGGAGGGGAGCGCGGCGGCTGCGTCCAGGAGGGGAGCGCGGCGGCTGCGTCCAGGAGGGGAGCGCGGCGGCTGCGTCCAGGAGGGGAGCGCGGCGGCTGCGTCCAGGGGGGGACCGCGGCGGCTGCGTCCAGGGGGGGAGCGCGGCGGCTGCGTCCAGGAGGGGAGCGCGGCGGCTGCGTCCAGGAGGGGAGCGCGGCGGCTGCCTCATCTTGCTGTGTAAATAACCCTCAGCCTCTTTCTCACTGTGAAGCTTGTGGCTGCAGTCCTAACATAAAGCTACCAACCACACGTTCCATTGTCATGTGTCATGTATGGGCAGACGGGGGGCACGTAATTACCAGTGTCTCTCAGAGCAAGAGGTGGATAAGGATTACAGTCCCAGCACCAACCCGTCCAGCACCCCTCTGGACCCCAGTATAACCCAGAGAATCCCAGCACCAACCAGTCCAGCACCCCTCTGGACCCCAGTATACTGCAGAGAAACCCAGCACCAACCTGTCCAGCACCCCTCTGGACCCCAGTATAACCCAGAGAATCCCAGCACCAACCAGTCCAGCACCCCTCTGGACCCCAGTATACTGCAGAGAAACCCAGCACCAACCCGTCCAGCACCGCTCTGGACCCCAGTATAACCCAGAGAATACCAGCACCAACCAGTCCAGCGCTGCTCTGGACCCCAGTATACCCCAGAGAATCCCAGCACCAACCCGTCCATTAGTGTTCCTGGTAGAACAGAAGGTGGGGACGCCCTTTGGGGTCAGGGTGGGGACGCCCTTTGGGGTCAGGGTGGGGACGCCCTTAATTTTCTGTTTTGTCATTTTAGAGCATTAACTGAGAAGATTGTGTCTGTATTGCCAAAAATGAAATGTCCGCACCGCCTGGAGCCGCATCAGATCCAAGGTCTGGACTTCATCCACATCTTCCCCGTCATCCAGGTGATGAGCTGTGGGAGGCAGCCATGGGGGTGCTCTGGGCGCTGTGCATGGACAAAGGGGTGCTCTGGGCGCAGTGTTGGGGGGAGGTGCTCTGGGCGCAGTGTTGGTGGGAGGTGCTCTGGGCGCAGTGTTGGTGGCAGGTGCTCTGGGCGCAGTGTTGGGGGGAGGTGCTCTGGGCGCAGTGTTGGGGGGAGGTGCTCTGGGCGCAGTGTTGGGGGGGGGTGCTCTGGGCGCAGTGTTGGGGGGGGGTGCTCTGGGCGCAGTGTTGGGGGGAGGTGCTCTGGGCGCAGTGTTGGGGGGAGGTGCTCTGGGCGCAGTGTTGGTGGCAGGTGCTCTGGGCGCAGTGTTGGGGGGAGGTGCTCTGGGCGCAGTGTTGGTGGCAGGTGCTTTGGGCGCAGTGTTGGGGGGAGGTGCTCTGGGCGCAGTGTTGGGGGGAGGTGCTCTGGGCGCAGTGTTGGGGGGAGGTGCTCTGGGCGCAGTGTTGGGGGGAGGTGCTCTGGGCGCAGTGTTGGGGGGAGGTGCTCTGGGCGCAGTGTTGGGGGGAGGTGCTCTGGGCGCAGTGTTGGGGGGAGGTGCTCTGGGCGCAGTGTTGGGGGGAGGTGCTCTGGGCGCAGTGTTGGGGGGAGGTGCTCTGGGCGCAGTGTTGGGGGGAGGTGCTCTGGGCGCAGTGTTGGGGGGAGGTGCTCTGGGCGCAGTGTTGGGGGGAGGTGCTGTGGCCGCTGCTCATGGGCAGGGGTTGCTCTGGGTGTTTTGCGGGGTGTCGCAGTGGTCGGGGTCACACTCTGTCCCCCTGTATTTAGCTGGTTACTAGGTTAGCGCTTGATGGTCGTCACATTTTCCTGTTTCCAGAGATGAGGTCCTGTCATCACCTCTGGGGCCGGGGGTCTCTGCACCTTTACAGGGGTCTTGGAGGTTTTGCTGCATTCTTATCTCTGGTGCTGGGGGGGCACTGGGCGTTGTGTGTGTGGGTGGCGGACCCTGGGTGCTATGTGTGTGAGAAGAGGGGCTCTGGGCGTTGTGTGGGGGTCCTGACTCTTCTCATGTCCCCGGCAGTGGCTGGTGAAGCGCTCCATTGAGACGAGGCAGGAGATGGGCGACTACAACCGCTCCTATTCTGTGGCCCAGTTCCAGAAAGATCACCGTCTCCCTGAGGTGAGTGTCTGCGGTGGAGCAACCGTGACGTGTGTGAGATCCAGTACACCCCCGGGGGGCGCTGCACGGTGCGTCCTCTCCACTATCTCCTCAGTACACCCCCGAGGGGCGCTGCACGGTGCGTCCTCTCCACTATCTCCTCCAGTACACCCCCGGGGGGCGCTGCACGGTGCGTCCTCTCCACTATCTCCTCCAGTACACCCCCGGGGGGCGCTGCACGGTGCGTCACCTCCACTATCTCCTCAGTACACCCCCGGGGGGCGCTGCACGGTGCATCCTCTCCACTATCTCCTCCAGTACACCCCCGGGGGGCGCTGCACGGTGCGTCCTCTCCACTATCTCCTCAGTACACCCCCGGGGGGCGCTGCACGGTGCGTCACCTCCACTATCTCCTCCAGTACACCCCCGGGGGGCGCTGCACGGTGCGTCACCTCCACTATCTCCTCAGTACACCCCCGGGGGGCGCTGCACGGTGCGTCACCTCCACTATCTCCTCAGTACACCCCCGGGGGGCGCTGCACGGTGCGTCCTCTCCACTATCTCCTCCAGTACACCCCCGGGGGGCGCTGCACGGTGCGTCCTCTCCACTATCTCCTCAGTACACCCCCGGGGGGCGCTGCACGGTGCGTCCTCTCCACTATCTCCTCAGTACACCCCCGGGGGGCGCTGCACGGTGCGTCCTCTCCACTATCTCCTCAGTACACCCCCGGGGGGCGCTGCACGGTGCGTCCTCTCCACTATCTCCTCCAGTACACCCCCGGGGGGCGCTGCACGGTGCGTCCTCTCCACTATCTCCTCCAGTACACCCCCGGGGGGCGCTGCACGGTGCGTCATCTCCACTATCTCCTCCAGTACACCCCCGGGGGGCGCTGCACGGTGCGTCCTCTCCACTATCTCCTCCAGTACACCCTCGGGGGGGCGCTGCACGGTGCGTCACCTCCACTATCTCCTCCAGTACACCCCCGGGGGGCGCTGCACGGTGCGTCCTCTCCACTATCTCCTCAGTACACCCCCGGGGGGCGCTGCACGGTGCGTCCTCTCCACTATCTCCTCAGTACACCCCCGGGGGGCGCTGCACGGTGCGTCTTCTCCACTATCTCCTCAGTACACCCCCGGAGGGCGCTGCACGGTGCGTCTTCTCCAGTACACCCCCGGGGGGGCGCTGCACGGTGGGTCATCTCCAGTACACCCCCGGGGGGCGCTGCACGGTGCGTCCTCTCCACTATCTCCTCAGTATACCCCCGGGGGGCGCTGCACGGTGCGTCCTCTCCACTATCTCCTCCAGTACACCCCCGGGGGGCGCTGCACGGTGCGTCATCTCCACTATCTCCTCAGTACACCCCCGGGGGGCGCTGCACGGTGCGTCCTCTCCACTATCTCCTCAGTATACCCCCGGGGGGCGCTGCACGGTGCGTCCTCTCCACTATCTCCTCCAGTACACCCCCGGGGGGCGCTGCACGGTGCGTCATCTCCACTATCTCCTCAGTACACCCCCGGGGGGCGCTGCACGGTGCGTCCTCTCCACTATCTCCTCAGTACACCCCCGGGGGGCGCTGCACGGTGCGTCACCTCCACTATCTCCTCCAGTACACTCCCCCGGGGGGCGCTGCATGGTGCGTCATCTCCAGTACACCCCCGGGGGGCGCTGCACGGTGCGTCCTCTCCAGTACACCCCCGGGGGGGCGCTGCACGGTGCGTCCTCTCCACTATCTCCTCCAGTACACCCCCGGGGGGCGCTGCACGGTGCGTCCTCTCCACTATCTCCTCAGTACACCCCCGGGGGGCGCTGCACGGTGCGTCCTCTCCACTATCTCCTCAGTACACCCCCGGGGGGCGCTGCACGGTGCGTCCTCTCCACTATCTCCTCCAGTACACCCCCGGGGGGGCGCTGCACGGTGCGTCATCTCCACTATCTCCTCCAGTACACCCCCGGGGGGCGCTGCACGGTGCGTCCTCTCCACTATCTCCTCCAGTACACTCCCCCGGGGGGCGCTGCGCGGTGCGTCATTTCCAGTACACCCCCGGGGGGCGCTGCGCGGTGCGTCCTCTCCAGTACACCCCCGAGGGGCGCTGCACGGTGCGTCCTCTCCACTATCTCCTCCAGTACACCCCCGGGGGGCGCTGCACGGTGCGTCATCTCCACTATCTCCTCAGTACACCCCCGGGGGGCGCTGCACGGTGCGTCACCTCCACTATCTCCTCAGTACACCCCCGGGGGGGCGCTGCACGGTGCGTCCTCTCCACTATCTCCTCAGTACACCCCCGGGGGGCGCTGCACGGTGCGTCATCTCCACTATCTCCTCAGTATACCCCCGGGGGGCGCTGCACGGTGCGTCCTCTCCACTATCTCCTCAGTACACCCCCGGGGGGCGCTGCACGGTGCGTCATCTCCACTATCTCCTCCAGTACACTCCCCCGGGGGGCGCTGCACGGTGCGTCATCTCCAGTACACCCCCGGGGGGGCGCTGCACGGTGCGTCATCTCCAGTACACCCCCGGGGGGGCGCTGCACGGTGCGTCATCTCCAGTACACCCCCGGGGGGCGCTGCACGGTGCGTCATCTCCACTATCTCCTCAGTACACCCCCGGGGGGCGCTGCACGGTGCGTCCTCTCCACTATCTCCTCAGTACACCCCCGGGGGGCGCTGCACGGTGCGTCCTCTCCACTATCTCCTCAGTACACCCCCGGGGGGCGCTGCACGGTGCGTCATCTCCACTATCTCCTCCAGTACACTCCCCCGGGGGGGTGCTGCACGGTGCGTCCTCTCCACTATCTCCTCCAGTACACCCCCGGGGGGGCGCTGCACGGTGCGTCATCTCCAGTACACCCCCGGGGGGGCGCTGCACGGTGCGTCATCTCCAGTACACCCCCGGGGGGGCGCTGCACGGTGCGTCATCTCCAGTACACCCCCGGGGGGCGCTGCACGGTGCGTCATCTCCACTATCTCCTCAGTACACCCCCGGGGGGGCGCTGCACGGTGCGTCCTCTCCACTATCTCCTCCAGTACACCCCCGGGGGGCGCTGCACGGTGCGTCATCTCCACTATCTCCTCAGTATACCCCCGGGGGGCGCTGCACGGTGCGTCCTCTCCACTATCTCCTCAGTACACCCCCGGGGGGCGCTGCACGGTGCGTCATCTCCACTATCTCCTCCAGTACACTCCCCCGGGGGGCGCTGCACGGTGCGTCATCTCCAGTACACCCCCGGGGGGGCGCTGCACGGTGCGTCATCTCCAGTACACCCCCGGGGGGGCGCTGCACGGTGCGTCATCTCCAGTACACCCCCGGGGGGCGCTGCACGGTGCGTCATCTCCACTATCTCCTCAGTACACCCCCGGGGGGCGCTGCACGGTGCGTCCTCTCCACTATCTCCTCAGTACACCCCCGGGGGGCGCTGCACGGTGCGTCCTCTCCACTATCTCCTCAGTACACCCCCGGGGGGCGCTGCACGGTGCGTCATCTCCACTATCTCCTCCAGTACACTCCCCCGGGGGGGTGCTGCACGGTGCGTCCTCTCCACTATCTCCTCCAGTACACCCCCGGGGGGGCGCTGCACGGTGCGTCATCTCCAGTACACCCCCGGGGGGGCGCTGCACGGTGCGTCATCTCCAGTACACCCCCGGGGGGGCGCTGCACGGTGCGTCATCTCCAGTACACCCCCGGGGGGCGCTGCACGGTGCGTCATCTCCACTATCTCCTCAGTACACCCCCGGGGGGGCGCTGCACGGTGCGTCCTCTCCACTATCTCCTCCAGTACACCCCCGGGGGGCGCTGCACGGTGCGTCATCTCCACTATCTCCTCAGTACACCCCCGGGGGGCGCTGCACGGTGCGTCCTCTCCACTATCTCCTCAGTACACCCCCGGGGGGCGCTGCACGGTGCGTCCTCTCCACTATCTCCTCAGTACACCCCCGGGGGGCGCTGCACGGTGCGTCCTCTCCACTATCTCCTCAGTACACCCCCGGGGGGCGCTGCACGGTGCGTCCTCTCCACTATCTCCTCCAGTACACCCCCGGGGGGGCGCTGCACGGTGCGTCATCTCCACTATCTCCTCCAGTACACCCCCGGGGGGCGCTGCACGGTGCGTCCTCTCCACTATCTCCTCCAGTACACTCCCCCGGGGGGCGCTGCGCGGTGCGTCATTTCCAGTACACCCCCGGGGGGCGCTGCGCGGTGCGTCCTCTCCAGTACACCCCCGAGGGGCGCTGCACGGTGCGTCCTCTCCACTATCTCCTCCAGTACACCCCCGGGGGGCGCTGCACGGTGCGTCATCTCCACTATCTCCTCAGTACACCCCCGGGGGGCGCTGCACGGTGCGTCACCTCCACTATCTCCTCAGTACACCCCCGGGGGGGCGCTGCACGGTGCGTCCTCTCCACTATCTCCTCAGTACACCCCCGGGGGGCGCTGCACGGTGCGTCATCTCCACTATCTCCTCAGTACACCCCCGGGGGGCGCTGCACGGTGCGTCCTCTCCACTATCTCCTCAGTACACCCCCGGGGGGCGCTGCACGGTGCGTCATCTCCACTATCTCCTCCAGTACACTCCCCCGGGGGGCGCTGCACGGTGCGTCATCTCCAGTACACCCCCGGGGGGGCGCTGCACGGTGCGTCATCTCCAGTACACCCCCGGGGGGGCGCTGCACGGTGCGTCATCTCCAGTACACCCCCGGGGGGCGCTGCACGGTGCGTCATCTCCACTATCTCCTCAGTACACCCCCGGGGGGCGCTGCACGGTGCGTCCTCTCCACTATCTCCTCAGTACACCCCCGGGGGGCGCTGCACGGTGCGTCCTCTCCACTATCTCCTCAGTACACCCCCGGGGGGCGCTGCACGGTGCGTCATCTCCACTATCTCCTCCAGTACACTCCCCCGGGGGGGTGCTGCACGGTGCGTCCTCTCCACTATCTCCTCCAGTACACCCCCGGGGGGGCGCTGCACGGTGCGTCATCTCCAGTACACCCCCGGGGGGGCGCTGCACGGTGCGTCATCTCCAGTACACCCCCGGGGGGGCGCTGCACGGTGCGTCATCTCCAGTACACCCCCGGGGGGCGCTGCACGGTGCGTCATCTCCAGTACACCCCCGGGGGGCGCTGCACGGTGCGTCATCTCCACTATCTCCTCAGTACACCCCCGGGGGGGCGCTGCACGGTGCGTCCTCTCCACTATCTCCTCCAGTACACCCCCGGGGGGCGCTGCACGGTGCGTCCTCTCCACTATCTCCTCAGTACACCCCCGGGGGGCGCTGCACGGTGCGTCATCTCCACTATCTCCTCCAGTACACCCCCGGGGGGCACTGCACGGTGCGTCCTCTCCAGTACACCCCCGGGGGGCGCTGCACGGTGCGTCATCTCCAGTACACCCCCGGGGGGCGCTGCACGGTGCGTCCTCTCCACTATCTCCTCCAGTACACTCCCCCGGGGGGCGCTGCACGGTGCGTCATCTCCAGTACACCCCCGGGGGGCGCTGCACGGTGCGTCCTCTCCAGTACACCCCCGGGGGGTGCTGCACGGTGCGTCCTCTCCACTATCTCCTCCAGTACACCCCCGGGGGGCTCTGCACGGTGCGTCATCTCCACTATCTCCTCAGTACACCCCCGGGGGGCGCTGCACGGTGCGTCCTCTCCACTATCTCCTCAGTACACCCCCGGGGGGCGCTGCACGGTGCGTCCTCTCCACTATCTCCTCCAGTACACCCCCGGGGGGCGCTGCACGGTGCGTCATCTCCACTATCTCCTCCAGTACACCCCCGGGGGGCGCTGCACGGTGCGTCATCTCCAGTACACCCCCGGGGGGGCGCTGCACGGTGCGTCCTCTCCACTATCTCCTCCAGTACACCCCCGGGGGGCGCTGCACGGTGCGTCATCTCCACTATCTCCTCAGTACACCCCCGGGGGGCGCTGCACGGTGCGTCCTCTCCACTATCTCCTCCAGTACACTCCCCCGGGGGGCGCTGCGCGGTGCGTCATTTCCAGTACACCCCCGGGGGGCGCTGCACGGTGCGTCCTCTCCACTATCTCCTCAGTACACCCCCGGGGGGCGCTGCACGGTGCGTCCTCTCCACTATCTCCTCCAGTACACCCCCAAGGGGCGCTGCACGGTGCGTCCTCTCCACTATCTCCTCCAGTACACCCCCGGGGGGCGCTGCACGGTGCGTCCTCTCCACTATCTCCTCCAGTACACCCCCGGGGGGCGCTGCACGGTGCGTCATCTCCAGTACACCCCCGGGGGGCGCTGCACGGTGCGTCATTTCCAGTACACCCCCGGGGGGCACTGCACGGTGCGTCCTCTCCACTATCTCCTCCAGTACACCCCCGGGGGGCGCTGCGCGGTGCGTCATTTCCAGTACACCCCCGGGGGGCGCTGCACGGTGCGTCCTCTCCACTATCTCCTCAGTACACCCCCGGGGGGCGCTGCACGGTGCGTCCTCTCCACTATCTCCTCCAGTACACCCCCGGGGGGCGCTGCACGGTGCGTCACCTACACTATCTCCTCCAGTACACCCCCAGGGGGCGCTGCACGGTGCGTCACCTCCACTATCTCCTCCAGTACACCCCCGGGGGGGCGCTGCACGGTGCGTCATCTCCAGTACACCCCCGGGGGGGCGCTGCACGGTGCGTCATCTCCAGTACACCCCCGGGGGGCGCTGCACGGTGCGTCACCTCCACTATCTCCTCCAGTACACCCCCGGGGGGCGCTGCACGGTGCGTCCTCTCCACTATCTCCTCAGTACACCCCCGGGGGGTGCTGCACGGTGCGTCCTCTCCACGATCTCCTCCAGTACACTCCCCCGGGGGGCGCTGCGCGGTGCGTCATTTCCAGTACACCCCCGGGGGGCGCTGCACGGTGCGTCCTCTCCACTATCTCCTCCAGTACACCCCCGGGGGGCGCTGCACGGTGCGTCATCTCCACTATCTCCTCAGTACACCCCCGGGGGGCGCTGCACGGTGCGTCCTCTCCACTATCTCCTCAGTACACCCCGGGAGGGCGCTGCACGGTGCGTCCTCTCCACTATCTCCTCAGTACACCCCCGGGGGGCGCTGCACGGTGCGTCCTCTCCACTATCTCCTCCAGTACACCCCCGGGGGGCGCTGCACGGTGCGTCATCTCCACTATCTCCTCAGTACACCCCCGGGGGGCGCTGCACGGTGCGTCCTCTCCACTATCTCCTCAGTACACCCCGGGAGGGCGCTGCACGGTGCGTCCTCTCCACTATCTCCTCAGTACACCCCCGGGGGGCACTGCACGGTGCGTCCTCTCCACTATCTCCTCAGTACACCCCCGGGGGGCGCTGCACGGTGCGTCATCTCCACTATCTCCTCAGTACACCCCCGGGGGGCGCTGCACGGTGCGTCATCTCCACTATCTCCTCAGTACACCCCCGGGGGGCGCTGCACGGTGCGTCCTCTCCACTATCTCCTCAGTATACCCCCGGGGGGCGCTGCACGGTGCGTCATCTCCACTATCTCCTCCAGTACACTCCCCTGGGGGGGTGCTGCACGGTGCGTCCTCTCCAGTACACCCCCGGGGGGGCGCTGCACGGTGCGTCATCTCCAGTACACCCCCGGGGGGCGCTGCACGGTGCGTCATCTCCAGTACACCCCCGGGGGGGCGCTGCACGGTGCGTCCTCTCCACTATCTCCTCCAGTACACCCCCGGGGGGGGCGCTGCACGGTGCGTCATCTCCAGTACACCCCCGGGGGGGCGCTGCACGGTGCGTCATCTCCAGTACACCCCCGGGGGGGAGCTGCACGGTGCGTCATCTCCAGTACACCCTCGGGGGGGCGCTGCACGGTGCGTCATCTCCAGTACACCCCCGGGGGGGCGCTGCACGGTGCGTCATCTCCAGTACACCCCCGGGGGGCGCTGCACGGTGCGTCATCTCCAGTACACCCCCGGGGGGGAGCTGCACGGTGCGTCATCTCCAGTACACCCCCGGGGGGGGCGCTGCACGGTGCGTCATCTCCAGTACACCCTCGGGGGGGCGCTGCACGGTGCGTCATCTCCAGCACACCCCCGGGGGGGCGCTGCACGGTGCGTCATCTCCAGTACACCCCCGGGGGGGCGCTGCACGGTGCGTCATCTCCAGTACACCCCCGGGGGGGCGCTGCACGGTGCGTCATCTCCAGTACACCCCCGGGGGGGGGGGCGCTGCACGGTGCGTCATCTCCAGTACACCCCCGGGGGGGCGCTGTACGGTGCGTCATCTCCAGTACACCCTCGGGGGGGAGCTGCACGGTGCGTCATCTCCAGTACACCCCCGTGGGGGCGCTGCACGGTGCGTCATCTCCAGTACACCCCCGGGGGGGAGCTGCACGGTGCGTCATCTCCAGTACACCCCCGGGGGGGGGGCGCTGCACGGTGCGTCATCTCCAGTACACCCCCGGGGGGGGCGCTGCACGGTGCGTCATCTCCAGTACACCCCCGGGGGGGCGCTGTACGGTGCGTCATCTCCAGTACACCCCCGGGGGGGCGCTGCACGGTGCGTCATCTCCAGTACACCCCCGGGGGGGCGCTGCACGGTGCGTCAGCCATGTCCCTTTGTTTTCACAGGACACAGAGTTTCTAAGCCGGAGGGAGAAAGCCGTGAGGACCCTGAACGAGACCTTTGTAAGTTCGATGCCGTTTCCCCTTCTGAGCTGAGATCTTGCGAGGCTGCACCACTGAGACGGGGCCGTCTGCACAGCGTCTGTATGGCCGTTTGTGGTTCGTGAAATGCGTTCCTTGCGAGCAGAGCCGCGGTCCGGCTGGAAATCGCAGATTTGCATAAATGAATAGATCAGGCGAACGTAAGAGACCTTATAATACAGCGCTGCCGGAAAGTTTGTGAACCCCTCAGAATGTTCTAGATTTCTTCATAAATCTGACCTAAAAGGCCATCGGTTTGTCCCACAAGTCTGAAAAGTTGATAAAGAACCAACTACAGTTTGGCGCGGTATCAGAGAGCAGGACGTGCTCACCCCGTATGCGGTGGTGCATCTATCCCGGGGGAGGGGCAGGTCCTGCACTGGTGGTCCGCTGCTAATGGCGATCCCCCATCTTTACTGTTTATCACATCCACACATTTGCTATCCTGTGTAGGATGTCCATTGTGGTACTTGTGGTCCGCTGCAGGCATCCTCCACTGTATGCATTTTTGCTGGGGATTTCCATTAGCAGCGGACCACCAGTGCAGGACCTGACCCCCCCCCCCCCGGTATAGATGCACTCCTGCATACGGGGTGAGCACGCCCTGCTCTCTGATACTGCGCCAATCTGTAGTTTGTATATAGAATCTTTGGAGGTGTAGAAACTCCTGGTCTGAATGTGCCTTCATTTCCATCCGCAGGCAGCACTGGGGCACATGTGAGGCCCGGGCTATATCCGCCAGTCTCGGGCTCTCTGCCTCCTCCCATTGTATGCACGGTCACATACTGGAGGTTACTGGGAGATTGCTGGGAGTCGGACCTGGCGCTCCTGTAACTCGCCCACTGGCTCCTGGTAGTGCCCATACGGCCCAGGTAGGTGAGCGGTGGGTCCCGAGCTACTTGAGGATCCTTGGCGCGGTGCTCGGGCTCAGACTTGTCCTCCAAGCAGGATATGTTGGCTGATCTCTCAATTGTGGGTTGTTTCTGCACATTTGTGGGAAGTTAGCCCAATCCTCTGTACAGAACGGCTTCAGCTCTGCTATGTCAGTAGATTCCTCCATGAGCTGCTCAGTTTAGGTCCTTTTGCAGTGAGCCTTGGAGGATGGGAGTGGTAGTGGTCCGGATGAAGCGTACCTCCTCAAGCCGTTGCTCTCTGGGGATCGGTGCAGTGGACTTCTAGTCCTGAAGGAGGAGACCAGAAGTGAAGGTGTCACAGTCTCTTTTACTGAGTGAAACGCAGCAGCCGTCCAGTGCAGTATGGAGGCAGGTGACCCTGGCCTAGTGGGTGTCTCCGCTGTAGTCCCTCACCTCCCAGCAGGGTCTGGACGTCTGGTCTGAGATCCTCTATTGTAGCAGGAGCTCTGCTGTGTGCTTCCTTCCTCCTCTCTGTCCGGACCGGAATGTCCCCTCCAGGCAGGGACCCGGACCAGCCCACTCCTACCAAGAGGGGGGGGGGACAGGGTAGTCGGCTCTATTTCTTTTTAACCCTTGCCAACATTCCTGAAGGATTAAGGTCTGGACTGTGATTCAGCGGCTCAAGACCTTTCCCTTTCTACTTTTTTATCCATTGTTTTGTAGAACGTCTTGTGTAGGGATGAGCGGACCCCTGGATGTTCGGCTTCGGCTGAACTTTGGGTCAAAGTTCGGGTTCGGGACCCAAACGTGACTCGATCCTGAACCTCATTGAAGCCAAAGGGGACCTGAAGTTTGGTGCATTAAAATGGCTGTAAAATAGTCCTAGTAAGGGCTCGAGGGCAGTGGGGGTAGGAGCAGGAGAGCTGCCCTGCAAGGAAATGACTTAACATAACCTAGAATAGGGATGCCCAACCGGCGGCCCTCCAGCTGTTGCAAAACTACAACTCCCAGCATGCCTGGACAACCTACAGCTATTAGGGCGGAGTTGGGAGTTGTAGTTTTGCAACAGCTGAAGGGCCGCAGATTGAGCGTGCCAGACATAGAATATAAAAAAGGAAATGATTATCTTGAACTAGAAGGCGGAGGTCAAAGTGGAGGAGGCGGTGGACGTGGCGGAGTAGGTGCAAGCTGTGGAGGAGGAGGAGGAGGAGGAGGAGGAAGTCAACACTGGTTTTGTAGTTTTATTTATTTTTATAAATTTGGAAATGCCCCAAAACATTGGGAAATATAAAAGAGAATGCAAAGAGAAAGTGCGCTGCAGTATAACAATGGCTGGTTAGTGCCGGTATACAGGTCTATTCTGCACAAGGTACGGACAAGTCCTGAGGGATCCAGGCCTGGTTCATTATAATAAACGTGAGCTTGTCTACATTGGCTGTGGACAGGCGGCTGCGCTCGTCTGTGATGACGCCTCCTGCAGGGCAGGCCAGCACCTCCAAGGCGTAAAGGGCAAGCTCAGGCCAGGTGCCCAATTTGGAGACCCAGAAGTTGAAGGGGGCAGACCCGTCATTCAGTACGTGTAGGCGTGTGCAGACATACTGCTCCACCATGTTGCTGAAATGCTGCCTCCTGCTAAGACGTTCCATATCAGCTGGTGGTGCTGGTTGTTGTGGCGAGGTGACAAAGCTTTTCCAGATTCCGGCCATGCTAACCCTGCCTTCTGAGGTGCTGGCGGTGCCCCAGCTGCGCTGGCGACCTCTTCTTGGTCCTTGGTCCTCGTCCTCTTCCTTGTGCTTCCACTGTGCCCCCGCTGTCAGGTGGGAATGCCACCAGCAGCGCGTCTACCAGCGTGCGCTTGTACTCACGCATCTTACGTTCACGCTCCAGTGAGGGAATTAAGGACGGTACGTTGTCCGTGTAACGAGGATCCAGCAGCGCGGCCACCCAGGAATCAGCACAAGTTAGAATGTGGGCAACTCGGCGGTCGTTGCGGAGACACTGCAGCATGTAATCGCTCATGTGTGCCAGGCTGCCCAGAGGCAACGACAAGCTGTCCTCTGTGGGAGGTGTATCGTCTGTGTCCTCTGTATCCCCCCAGCCACGCACCAGTGATGGCCATGAGCTGGTCTGGGTGCCACCCTGCTGTGAACATGGTTCCTCCTCCTCCATCTCCTCCTCCTCATCCTCCACTTCCTCATCCTCCAGAACTGTGCCCTGGCTGGACAATTGTGTACCTTGGGTTTGTGGGTGCAGGAACCCACCCTCGGAGGCACTTGGGAATGACTGGCCGGAAACCCTATGAAATGATCCCTCTTCCTCTTCCTCCTCCTGTACCACATCCTCTTCCATCATCGCCTGCAGCGTTTTTTCAAGGAGACATAGAAGTGGTATTGTAACGCTGATAACGGCGTCATCGCCACTGGCCATGTTGGTGGAGTACTCGAAACAATGCAACGAGGAACACAGGTCTCGCATGGAGGCCCAGTCATTGGTGGTGAAGTGGTGCTGTTCCGCAGAGCGACTGACCCGTGCGTGCTGCAGCTGAAACTCCACTATGGCCTGCTGCTGCTCGCACAGTCTGTCCAGCATGTGCAAGGTGGAGTTCCACCTGGTGGGCACGTCGCATATGAGGCGGTGAGCGGGAAGGCCGAAGTTACGCTGTAGCGCAGACAGGCGAGCAGCAGCAGGGTGAGAACGCCGGAAGCGCGCACAGACGGCCCGCACTTAATGCAGCAGCTTTGACATATCAGGGTAATGTTTAAGGAATCTCTGCACCACCAAATTCAGCGCATGCGCCAGGCAAGGGATGTGCGTCAAACCGGCTAGTCCCAGAGCTGCTACGAGATTTCGCCCATTATCGCACACCACCAGGTCGGGCTTGAGGCTGACTGGCACCAACCACTCATCGCTCTGTTGTTCAAGGCCCGTCCACAGCTCCTGCGCGGTGTGGGGTTTGTCCCCCAAACAGATACGTTATAAAACTGCCTGCTGTCGTTTAGCCCTGGCTGTGCTGAAGTTGATGGTGAAGGTGTTACGCTGACCGGATGGGGAGCCGGTAGAGGATGAGGAAGCGGAGTAGGAGGAGGAAGCAACAGGAGGCAAACTGAAGCGCCCTGCAATCCTCGGTGGTGGAAGGAAATGCGCCAAACTGCTATCCGCCTCAGGCCCAGCCGCCACTGCATTTACCCAGTGTGCTGTTATGGAGATATAGCGGCCCTGACCGTGCTTACTGGTCCACGTATCCGTAGTCAGGTGCACCTTGCCACAGATGGCGTTGCGCAGTGCACACCTGATTTTGTCCCCTACTTGGTTGTGCAGGGAAGGGATGGCTCTCCTGGAAAAGTAGTGGCGGCTGGGAACAACATACTGTGGGACAGCCACCGCCATAAGGCCTTTAAAACTCTCCGTCTCCACCAGACGGAATGACAGCATTTCAAAGGCCAGTAATTTAGAAATGCTGGCATTCAGGGCCAGGGATCGCGGGTGGGTAGGGGGGTACTTCCTCTTCCGCTCCAGCGTTTGGGAGATGGAGAGCTGAACGCTTCCGTGGGACATTGTGGAGATGCTTGGTGACCCAGGTGGTGGTGTTGCCGGCAGATCCTCTGCGGGGTGGCAGGTGGCACTGTCACTCCAGAGGTGGATGAAGAGGCCACGACTGCAGCAGAAGAGGAAGCAGGAGGAGACGGAGACCTTTCTTGGCTTTTGAGGTGTCTTCTCCACTGCAGCTCGTGCTTAGCACTTAGATGCCTGGTCATGCAGGTTGTGCTCAGGTTGAGAACGTTTATGCCTCGCTTTAGGCTCTGATTGCACAGCGTGCAAACCACTCGTGTCTTCTCGTCAGCACATTGTCTGAAGAACTGCCACGCCAGGGAACTCCTTGGAGCTGGCTTTGGTGTGCTCGGTCCCTTGCTGCGGTGGGCAGTAGCAGGCGTACTGTCTAGAGGACGGCCGCTCCGCTTTTGCACCCTGATCCCTCTTCTGCTGTGCTGGTGGCTCTGTGCGACCACCGCCTCTTCCTCCGAACTACATAGGTCACTCACATGACCTTGATTCCATGTGGGGTCGAGGACCTCATCGTCCTCCACATCATCTTCCACCCAGTCTTCACCCCTGCCCTCCTTGTCGGTCTGCACACTGCAGAAAGCCCCAGCAGTTGGCACCTGTGTTTGGTCATCATCCGAGACGTGCTGCGATGGTCCTCCCATGTACTCATCCTGAAAGATAAGTGGTTGGCCATCGGTGCACTCAATCTCTTCCACTTCTGGGGCAGAGCTAGGTGGATGGCCCTCCGAAACCCTGCCAACAGAGTCATCAAAAAGCAGAAGAGACTGCTGCATGACTTGGGGCTCAGACTACTTAGCTGATCTGCAAGGGGGTGAGGTGAAAGACTGATGGACATCGGCTGCAGTTGCCAACTGTGGTCTTTCAGCAGGAGACTGGGTGGGAGACAATGTGAAGGAACTGGATCCACTGTCAGCCACCCAATCTACTATCTCCTGTACTTGTTCAGGCCTCACCATTTGTAGAGCCGCATTAGGCCCGACCAAATACCGCTGCAGGTTCTGTCACCTACTCGCACTTGAGGAAGGGGTTTCACTTGTGCGTGTAGCTGGTACAGATCGACCACGTCCTCTCCCTGCAACAGGAGCTCCACCAGCAGCGCCACGACCGGGGCCACGTCCCTTATTTGATGCTCTCCTCATTCTTTAAGGTCACCCACCGAACTAACAGACGGATTAACTATATTATATTTTTGTGTCAGGGGTACAAAGATAGTGTATTGCACCCACAAAAGATGGCTATAGGTCACCCACAGAATAAATAGCCAGATGGGATTCCTAACACTCTCCCTCACTTCCGCTGCTTCCTGTCCTTGCACTACTCGGAGCTGATGGGCGGTGCTACACGTGATCCAGCTTATATAGAGCCTGGGTCACATGATGCACCTGCCACTCATATGGCCGGTGCACATGGCCTAAAAGCTTGTTGATTGGCTGCCCTGCCATGATCCTACCAGCGTTGTATCACAGAGGGGATGACGTCTTTATGCTGGATACAGGATGCTCCTTTCTGCAGACATAAGGCTTCTTATTTACACCATTAAATTCCATTCTGGTCTTATTTGTCCACAGAACATTGTCCAAAAACATTTTGCCCTTTCCAGGTGGTCTTTAGAAACTGCACATGCACAGCAATGTTCTTTCTGGAGAGCAGCGTGTCCTTGCAGTCTTGCCATGCACACCATTGTGGTTCAGTGTCCTCCTGATAGTGGACTCATGAACAGTTTTACAGGTTTCCTTTGTGACCTTGTTGTCTATTACACGCCTTATTCTTGGCGTGATCTTAGTTGGTCGACATCTCCTAGTGGTAGTGGTGGTGGGGGGGGGGGGGGGGTGTAATAATAATGGTCTAGATTTTCCTCCATTTGTACACTATCTGTCTGACTGTGGCATCCAGACTTTTTACTGATGGTTTTTGTGACCTTTTCCAGCCTGATGAGCATCAACAACTCTTCTTCTGAGGTCCTTGGGAATCTCCTTTGTTACTGCTGTGATTTACTCCCACAGACATGTGGAGATAAGACTTTGATTCTGGCTCGTTACATAACACAGGTCGCCCACTCACACCTGAATGTCACCCCATTGATTGAAGGCGCATTATCTGCTGATCCTAAAGGTTCACATACTTTTACTACTCAGACATGTGATATCCGAGCATTTTCCGCCAGGATTTTGTTAGGGATCGACCGATATTGATTTTTTAGGGCCGATACCGATAATTTGTGAACTTTCAGGCCGATAGCCGATAATTTATACCGATATTCTGGGAATTTTCATTTTTGAGAAAAAAAAAAAATTCCTACACAAATCTGCTGAAAATTAATATGTTTATTGTTAATGTGTATTTTTTTGTTTATTGTTCATGTGTATTTTTTTTTTATAAGTCTTTTTCATTTATACTTAATATTTTTGTGGTGTTTTTTTTTTACTAACTTTTAGCCCCCTTAGGGACTAGAACCCTTGTCCTATTCCCCCTGATAGATCTCTATCAGGGTGAATAGGAGCTCGCACTCTCCCTGCTGCTCTGTGCTTTGTGCACACAGCAGCATGGAGCTTGTCATGGCAGCCAGGGCTTCAACAGCGTCCTGGCTGCCATGGTAACCGATCGGAGCCCCAGGCTTACACAGCTGGGGCTCCGATCGGAGGAGCAGGGGAGAGGGGATCCTGTGGCCACTGCCACCAATGAGTAATACTGGGTGGGGGTGGTGCACTGCGCCACCAATGTTTTTACTATTGGCCGGGATTGGGGTGGGGGCGCACTGCACCACCAATAATTAATACTGGGGGGCTTGGGGGGGGGGGGCGCACTGCGCCACCAATGAACATAAGTCTCTCATTCATATACAGGAGGCGGGAGCTGGCTGCAGAATCCCATAGCCGGCTCCCGACCTCTATGAGCGGTAGCTGCGATCCGCGGCACCTGAGAAGTTAACTACCGCGGATCGCAGCTATCGCTCATAGAGGCCGGGAGCCGGCTATGGGATTCTGCAGCCAGCTCCCGCCTCCTGTATATGAATTAATGAAAGGCTTATCTTCATTGGTGGCGCAGCGGCCACAGCCCCTCCCCTCCTCTTGTCTTCTCTTCTGTCATTGGCGGCAGCAGCAGCACAGGGGGAGGAGACACTGCTTCCTTCTCCCCTGTGCTGCGGAGGGAACACAGAACGCGCTGAGAGCAGCTCGTTCTGTGTTCCCCATACGTTATCGGAATATCGGCAAAATAGATGCCGATACCGATAACGTTCAAAATCCTCAATATCGGCCGATAATATCGGCCAAACCGATAAACGGTCGATCCCTAGATTTTGTGACTCATTTCTATGATTTGGTTCTTGATCTGCTTTCTACTCATGGAGTTTTAGGTCAAATGTATGCAGAAGTATAGAAAATTCTGAAGGGTTCTCAAAGCATGTTTTGTATTTGTTACCATTGCAAAAGAAAAAATAAGGCAAGACCATTAGAGGGCAATGCACATATGTGAGCAATCCTCTAAGACACTGAGATAAGCGAGAAGGAAGAGAGAAAAAAGGAACCGCTCTTCTGCCCAGAAACAATAAATCTGTATATGACCGCTGCCACTACTCCCTCCCCCCTCCATACAGTAAAGGTGATCACTTTAAATGCACCCTTTCACCCCTGCAGGCAATTATCGTGAAGGAACGCTTCCCTCCTCATAATCCCCTGCTCCATTGGGGTGTGCACCTTAGACGCAATTTTCTGTTCAGCCTGTCCGAAAGGGAGTAGTCCGTCCAATGGGTCCAGATCTCCAAGAACTTCTCATGGTGATCTGCTATAATGGGAGCACAAACTTTCAAGCACCACTGTTTATCTCGTCAGAGGACAATCCCTCTTTCTCCAGTTATCAGCTCTCCCCTTCCATTTCCTAAAGTTACATTCCCTCTGAATTCTGTGATTGAACCAAAACAGGCTAAGAAATCTGGTTACATCATGCCGCAGAAGTCTATGTAGAGTGGAGGGGGAGACAGACATTATTCAGCAGCAAATAGTAAGCGTTAAATCTTAACCCAAGGGCTTTATTCACATCCCAGTTGCTCAGTACCTATAGAGGACTTCTGGGTGATTCTGAGAGTTAAGGAGCAGAATCTGATGTCTCCATGTGAAGTTTATTGTGAGATATCATTACAGCTAATAGTAAATGTTATATGTCCCCAAGTGCTTTATTCACATCTGTACTGCTCAGTACTTCTCTATAATGTCCTATGGACATGCGGCTGATAGACTTGGGGAGCAGAATCCCCTTCATGTTCAGTCTATGGGCAGATATTACAGTTAATAGTAAGTTTTATATCTCATCCCATGTGCTTTATTTGCATCACTTCTGCTCAGATAGTTAAGTGGCAGAATCTGTTGTCTCCATGTGTAATATATGGGCAGATATCATTACAGCTAATAGTGTTGTTTTCTCTAGCATCTCCACAACAGCGGTGACAGGAGAGATGAACCTGCCTCTCATGGACTGGAAACAGTCTAGGAGCACAGTTCAAATAGACTCTTCCCCTTACCTGCTTCAGTTATTGTTTCCTGTCTTCACGGGATGCATGGAAGCCTCTGCCTGCAGTTCCAGGATCTCTATTTTCAGGCAGCCTGGCCTGTAGTCCCCATTATTTGGAGGGATGTTGCAGTGAACAGTGTCCCCAGGGATGCTCGCAGCTCCCTTCTCTGTTCTAGGCATAAACCCTTCACCTGAAGGCAGCCCCTGGCTTTTCCATGTGGGTCCTGGTGGGGCCACTGGGATCCAGCTCGTGGCGAGTCTGCAGATGGGATACTCCTTCAGCAAGAGACTCCCACCCCAAACTTTCCAGCGAGTTACTTCCGGGTCACCAGGTGATGTAACCAGTGCGGCAGATATTAGGAGGCACGGAGAGATAGAGGATCGCACACTAGAAACTTGGATAGTGGCTTCCTTATTGTGCTCAAGCTGCAGTAAACCACAGGTACTATGCTGGCGCCTGGAGATGTACGTCGTCTGTGGATCCTTGTTTTAGTCCTTAGCCTGGTCAGCCTTCTCTCTATCTATCCATAAAGTGTGGTGGGGAGAATCCTCTCCTTGCATCAGATGCACAGAGGACGTAGTTACTGAAGAAACACCCTTCTGTTCTTGATTCCATGATATCCCTTAAGATATCCTATAACTAGGTATTACTCTTCATGACCCTAGTGGGGTGGACATGGATGACTTCAAAGTATTCTCTAATATTGACTCCTATTCTTCTGAGGATGACTCGGGACACCCTCTGTCTCCTGGAGGATACGGAGTTCGTACGCAAAACGGTAAGATCAACCATGCACATTGAGGATAGAAGAGAAGAGCGGAAAAGAGTATTTCCAGTTTGCAGCAACGTGGAGAAGAATGGAAAGACCTGGAGAAAAGATCAGCAATTTCTGGTTCCTTAAAAATGAAATATCCTTTCTCTGATCAAGATTCTGCTCAATGGGGCAAAACTCCAAAAACTGGCACGCTGGTGGCTTGTATAGCTAAAAATAAAAAATAAAAACCCCTTTGAGGATATGGGTCTTCTGATGGACTCTTCTATGGACATAAAAATGCCTTTGCCTTCAGAAAAAAACATGGGAGACTAACTCCGCTATGCTTGGACCTAGCTAGTATTGCCGCAACTTGGACTGTGAGATCCCTGTTGGTTTGGCTTTGTCGATTAGAAAACCACTTGGCAGCTGCACCCCAAGATAAGAAATTCTAGCCTCTGTACCAATGCGTGCCAACGCCTCAGATTTATTTTCTAACCAGGCAGCAGCTCTGTCAAATGCCGCTCGTCGTGTTGTTTGGCTATGCTCATGGTCTGGCAATGAGTGTTCTGAAGACTGCCTGTCACGAGGGGTCACTTTGAGGTTCCTTCATACAGACGATCCAGATGGAGCTCAACTCTTTTATTTATAATCCTGGGAGATGGCCTCAACACATATCCCCGATCAGGCAATCCTCATCTGGCCTCAACTCAGATCCTGACCCTTACAGTACAAACCGCAACTACCACACCCAACTTCTTCACTTTGTATTCTCATCATTTCTCCCCTCCAGCCCATTGGTAGATAGAGGTGGGAACAACTCCCAACCATCCAGCACCTCCTGAAGGCTCCTTGATCAGAAGGCGATGAAGTCCATGCTGGCGTGTGATGGGGAAACGGGCGGCGGGTGATAGGGAAACGGGCGGCGTGTGATGGGGAAACGGGGGGCGGCTGGCGGGTGATGGGGAAACGGGCGGCGGGTAATGGGGAAATGGGGGGCGGCTGGTGGGTGATAGGAAAGCCCTAGAAGATCAGCAAGGATCGTGATTCTGTTTCCTGATCTTTTTAGGGTACTTTCACACTTGCGTTGTTTGATTCCGGAAGGCAGTTCCGTTGCCTGAACTGACTGCCTGATCAGGCAAACTGTATGCAAACGCATGTCATTTTGTCTGACTGATCAGGCATTTTTCAGACTGATCAGGATCCTGATCAGTCAGAAAAATGCATTGCAATACCGGATCCGTCATCAGGCAAAACGGATACAGTATTTATTTTTTTCTCATTTTTAAAGGTCTGCGCAGACCAGAAGGACGGATCCGGCATTCCGGTATCTTGAATGCCGGATCCGGCACTAATACATTCCTATGGAAAAAAATGCCAGATCCGGCATTCAGGCAAGTCTTCAGTTTTTTTAGCCGGAGATAAAACCGTAGCATGCTACGGTTTTCTCTTTTGCCTGATCAGTCAAAATTACTGAACTGAAGACATCCTGAACGGATTACTCTCCATTCAGAATGCAGGGGGATATGCCTGATCAGTTATTTTCCGGTATTGAGCCCCTGTGACGGAACTCTATGCCGGAAAAGAAAAACGCAAGTGTGAAAGTAGCCTTAGTGCCAAAGCCCAATGGGGGTCATTTATCAATAATGGCGTAATTTGCACCAAAAATTTACCGTTGTTACAAATCAAAAGTGGCGATTTGTTTCACCTGGTATATTAGAAGGCGCACGCCGCTTGTAAGATGAGACTTTTTTTTTAACTCTAAGCGGATAGTCAGGTTGATTTCTCTTGGTTTGTGACATTAACACCAATAACACGAAAATGAGACTTTTTATAACTGAAATGCGCCATTTCAGCCGCCCTGTCCAGACCACACTTGCGACTTTTGAAGTATATTTGCGACATTTCCAGTGGTAAATTGGAATGACAGTTACGGACAGAACGTCCGGTTTTATTACTTACCGGTCACTTGTTCCCACAACAGGTTGGTTTTTCTTTTCATAAATGCGACTTTTTACACGAAACGCCGCCACCACATAAGCTGACTAATTGTCTGCTACAATTGGAGCCATTTCTGCTGCTAAAAAGATGACAAATGAGGCGTAATATGCGCCAATTTGATAGCCCGGCCCACTTTGACATTTATAACTTACTTCTGGCGTGATGCATTCTTTATGGTGAAAATTCTGGAGAAAACTGTTGAGATATTTTGGTGCAAATTAAAACGCCATTGTCTTTGGCGCATTTTACGTCATAATTGCGGCACAACATGCTCAGTAAATGTCCCCCAGTCTGGGCCGGTTTATGGTAACCGTAGATCTTTCCAATCTATCATCTCAAAAATATTTAGGAATCGCCATAATGTCCAAAAGCGATATTTCTGATTCCAAGCCCTTCCGTTCAGAATGTCTCCGATCGTGGCCGAGGTAGCCTTCATCTCAGGGGCACCCACATGGGGCCAGATCATCGCTGCAGCCTCACAAAGCGCCCTGTCTGCTCACCTTCAAGAGGGTCTGCAAACCTTCCATCCCTGGGGTGGATAGTAAGCCGAGAAATCCCAGCAAAGATCCCTCTGAGTTCTTCTGGATATTCATCTTCCGTCCACCGGACGAGAGTCACTACTGCTAAAGATCTCCTCATTCTCTCACCAGAACAAGCCCTGTTCATACCATAATGAAAATCCTGTGGGAAGATGGGCCTCAAGCCCACACAGAGGTTCTTCAAGCCTTCCTTTTATCTTCCCTGGCCAAGAAGGTAAGGATCCCGGCCCAGGTGTCTTCTCTCTGGTGGTGGTCTGTCCATAGAAATCTATTCAGAGGAGTTTTCTGGCGCCAGCAAAATCAGGTCATAATTTCTACTGATGCCCAGAATGAACGCAGCCGCTATCCTTTGTTATGGTGAAGAGTGGCCTCCAGAGGAGCTCACCCGCCAGCGCAGCCTCCTGGGCAGAAGGTGCCTCTGCTGCTACCCCTTTACTTTTTTCAGGGTCTGTTTTTTGGCCGTACTATCGGCAGTACGGCCCTCATAATTTACCCCTCTGTTAGTCCTCCTGTCATTGCTGTTGTGAAGAAATTACTCTCCTATTCCTCGCCCCCCCCTCAGTTGTGCCTTACCCTCCTATCCCTCGCCCCCCCCCTCAGTTGTGCCTTACCCTCCTATCCCTCGCCCCCCTCAGTTGTGCCTTACCCTCCTATTCCTCGCCCCCCTCAGTTGTGCCTTACCCTCCTATTCCTCGCCCCCCCCTCAGTTGTGCCTTACCCTCCTATCCCTCGCCTCCCCCTCAGTTGTGCCTTACCCTCCTATCCCTCACCCCCCCCCCCCTCGGTTGTGCCTTACCCACCTATTCCTCGCCCCCCTCAGTTGTGCCTTACCCTCCTATTCCTCGCCCCCCTCAGTTGTGCCTTACCCTCCTATTCCTCGCCCCCCTCAGTTGTGCCTTACCCTCCTATTCCTCGCCCCCCCTCAGTTGTGCCTTACCCTCCTATCCCTCGCCCCCCCCCTCAATTGTGCCCTACCCTCCTATCCCTTGCCCCCCCCTCAGTTGTGCCTTACCCTCCTATCCCTCACCCCCCCCCCTCGGTTGTGCCTTACCCACCTATTCCTCGCCCCCCTCAGTTGTGCCTTACCCTCCTATCCCTCGCCCCCTCCCCTCAGTTGTGCCTTACCCTCCTATCCCTCGCCCCCCCCTCAGTTGTGCCCTACCCTCCTATCCCTCGCCCCCTCTCTTAGTCCTTAGAGATGGGGTGGACTTGATATTTTTGTAGAGCGCGCTCAGACAAGCGGCTGCTGGAGATATCCGGACATTATCCGACTGCCTTGACTATTTTGGAGGGTGCAATGTGAGGACCAGGCACCGTGCAGTAGTAGGGAACTTCCCACAATGCATTTCAGCAAAGTGCAGTGAATGATGGAAGGTCTGCTGAGCCTCCTGTGATCTGCTCTTACCTCTGCAGAATATCTACAAACCTCATAGAAGATACAGGCGTCAGGATGGCGCGGCGGAGCTCACAGATGAGGAGTCACGGGTTCACTCCACACTCTTGGAATACGGCAGGTATGCACCTTGGGGGGTTGGGGTCGTTACCCCCCCAGGGTTTGCATAACTTTCTCATTTCAGCTTCAGCATCTTTTATTTTTTTTATTTTTTTGAAGGATGTCCACCAGCCAGACATGAGTGCTGACATAAGATTACTATGCATCGTCTGCAAAGCCCTGGGCCGGGGCGGGCGGAAATGATGGGGGACAGCACTGAGCCTGGGCGGGTAGACATGATGGGGGACAGCACTGAGCCTGGGGCGGGCGGACATGATGGGGGACAGCACTGGGCCGGGGGTGGGTGGACATGATGGGGGACAGCACTGAGCCTGGGCGGGTAGACATGATGGGGGACAGCACTGGGCCGGGGGTGGGTGGACATGATGGGGGACAGCACTGAGCCTGGGGCAGGGGCGGGTCGACATGATGGGGGACAGCACTGAGCCTGGGCGGGTAGACATGATGGGGGACAGCACTGGGCCGGGGGTGGGTGGACATGATGGGGGACAGTACTGGGCCTGGGGCGGGTGGACATGATGGGGGACAGCACTGGGCCGGGGGTGGGTGGACATGATGGGGGACAGCACTGGGCTTGGGCGGGCAGACATGATGGGGGACAGCACTGAGCCTGGGTGGGCGGACATGATGGGGGACAGCACTGAGCCTGGGTGGGCGGACATGATGGGGGACAGCACTGAGCCTGGGTGGGCGGACATGATGGGGGACAGCACTGAGCCTGGGTGGGCGGACATGATGGGGGACAGCACTGAGCCTGGGTGGGCGGACATGATGGGGGACAGCACTGGGCCGGGGGTGGGCGGACATGATGGGGGACAGCACTGGGCCGGGGGTGGGTGGACATGATGGGGGACAGCACTGGGCCGGGGGTGGGTGGACATGATGGGGGACAGCACTGAGCCTGGGGCAGGGGCGGGTGGACATGATGGGGGACAGCACTGAGCCTGGGGCGGGTGGACATGATGAGGGGACAGCACTGAGCCTGGGGCAGGGGCGGGTGGACATGATGAGGGGACAGCACTGAGCCTGGGGCAGGCGGGCATGATGAGGGGACAGCACTGGGCCGGGGGTGGGTGGACATAATAGGGGGACAGCACTGGGCAGGGGCGGGCAGACATGATGGGGGGGACAGTACTGAGCCTGGGGCAGGCGGGCATGATGAGGGGACAGCACTGGGCCGGGGGTGGGTGGACATAATGGGGGGACAGCACTGGGCAGGGGCGGGCAGACATGATGGGGGGGACAGTACTGAGCCTGGGGCAGGCGGGCATGATGAGGGGACAGCACTGGGCCGGGGGTGGGTGGACATGATGGGGGGACAGTTTCAAGCCTGGGGCAGGCGAGCATTATGAGGGGACAGTACTGAGCCGGGGGTGGACGGGCACGATGGAGGACAGCACTGACCCTGGGGTGGACGGGCACGATGGAGGACAGCACTGACCCTGGGGTGGACGGGCACGATGGGGACAGCACTGACCCTGGGGTGGACGGGCACGATGGGGGACAGCACTGACCCTGGGGTGGACGGGCACGATGGGGGACAGCACTGACCCTGGGGTGGACGGGCACGATGGGGACAGCACTGACCCTGGGGTGGACGGGCACGATGGGGGACAGCACTGACCCTGGGGTGGACGGGCACGATGGGGGACAGCACTGATCCTGGGGTGGACGGGCACGATGGGGGACAGCACTGACCCTGGGGTGGACGGGCACGATGGGGGGCAGCACTGACCCTGGGGTGGACGGGCACGATGGGGGGCAGCACTGACCCTGGGGTGGACGGGCACGATGGGGGGCAGCACTGACCCTGGGGTGGACGGGCACGATGGGGGGGCAGCACTGACCCTGGGGTGGACGGGCACGATGGGGGGCAGCACTGACCCTGGGGTGGACGGGCACAATGGGGGGCAGCACTGACCCTGGGGTGGACGGGCACTCGCTGTAAGAGAGAACAAGAGAAAGAGCGGGGGCTAAAAAATATAGACAACCTTCTAACCCCACGTATGATGATTTTTGCGGTGTGACCGTTGTCTTCTCTCCGTGTGCTCCATGTTATAATGCCTTCTAGTATGTAACATGTCTTCAGCTGTTTGCTGTACACTTGTCATGTGACCTGGGGGGGGCAGTTATATTACGGTTAAGTTATTGTGTTTTCGTCTGTGCAGAAATCTCATTGTTTCTTACGTTTTGCAGGAGATACGGAATCAGCAAAGTTGGAAAGATGGAGAAGGTGCAGTCATTAAAAGCCATGTCATGATGATTTATATCTGGAGAATGGTGATGTCACCTCCTGTATAATATACCTGTAGAGCGGTGATGTCACCTCCTGTGTAATATACCTGATATCTGGAGAGCGGTGATGTCACCTCCTGTATAATATACCTGTAGAGCGGTGATGTCACCTCCTGTGTAATATACCTGATATCTGGAGAGCGGTGATGTCACCTCCTGTGTAATATACCTGATATCTGGAGAGCGGTGATGTCACCTCCTGTGTAATATACCTGATATCTGGAGAGCGGTGATGTCACCTCCTGTGTAATATACCTCATATCTGGAGAGCGGTGATGTCACCTCCTGTGTAATATACCTGATATCTGGAGAGCGGTGATGTCACCTCCTGTGTAATATACCTGATATCTGGAGAGCGGTGATGTCACCTCCTGTATAATATAACTGATATCTGGAGAGCGGTGATGTCACCTCCTGTGTAATATAACTGATATCTGGAGAGCGGTGATGTCACCTCCTGTGTAATATACCTGATATCTGGAGAGCGGTGATGTCACCTCCTGTGTAATATACCTGATATCTGGAGAGCGGTGATGTCACCTCCTGTGTAATATAACTGATATCTGGAGAGCGGTGATGTCACCTCCTGTGTAATATAACTGATATCTGGAGAGCGGTGATGTCACCTCCTGTGTAATATACCTGATATCTGGAGAGCGGTGATGTCACCTCCTGTGTAATATACCTGATATCTGGAGAGCGGTGATGTCACCTCCTGTGTAATATACCTGATATCTGGAGAGCGGTGATGTCACCTCCTGTGTAATATACCTGATATCTGGAGAGCGGTGATGTCACCTCCTGTGTAATATACCTGATATCTGGAGAGCGGTGATGTCACCTCCTGTGTAATATACCTGATATCTGGAGAGCGGTGATGTCACCTCCTGTGTAATATACCTGATATCTGGAGAGCGGTGATGTCACCTCCTGTATAATATAACTGATATCTGGAGGGCGGTGATGTCACCTCCTGTGTAATATACCTGATATCTGGAGAGCGGTGATGTCACCTCCTGTATAATATACCTGATATCTGGAGAGCGGTGATGTCACCTCCTGTATAATATACCTGATATCTGGAGAGCGGTGATGTCACCTCCTGTATAATATACCTGATATCTGGAGAGCGGTGATGTCACCTCCTGTGTAATATAAGGTATATCTGCAGAGCGGTGATGTCACCTCCTGTGTAATATAACTGATATGATCATGTGATGACAGTGGCTGCAGGCGATTGGTGTTCTCTGCACAGTCCGTTCCTCTCGTCTTTATTCCCGTTTCTTTGTCGCAGTGGGAGGATCAGAAGATGCCGGTCGCTTCCGGATTGGTCAAAGGAGACTTAAAAGAGGAGGAGGAGCTTCAGGCACAGGAGGAGGTAAGTGCCCATTTGCCACGAGCAGCCAGTCAAGGGCATCTCTTCACTAAGAGCGGCATCGGGAGGAGGGGATCCCTTCAGTAAGAGTGGCATCGGGGGGAGGGGATCCCTTCAGTAAGAGCGGCATCGGGAGGAGGGGATCCCTTCAGTAAGAGCGGCATCGGGGGGGAGGGGATCCCTTCAGTAAGAGCGGCATCGGGAGGAGGGGATCCTTTCGGTAAGAGCGGCCCTTGGAGGGGGGGAGGGGATCCCTTCGGTAAGAGCGGCCTTTGGAGGGGGGGAGGGGATCCCTTCACTAAGAGCGGCATCGGGGGGGAGGGGATCCCTTCACTAAGCGGCATCGGGGGGGAGGGATCCCTTGGGGGGGGGGGGGGTATTCCGGAGGTGCAGTGGGCGGGGCTGGATTTCTCCATGATTTTCGCAGACATTTAACGTTTTTCTTTATTTTGCTGTTGAAAAGCTTCGCATCAAGACCTTAATGACGGGGATGGCGGCCATGGACCTGCAGCAGGTGAGTGCTCCGCTACCTGGGGATACCTGTAAGGGGTGTGGTTATGCTGGAGGAGGAGGAGCCTATTATCAGGATGTATAGTTATGTCTCTTGACCTTGAGTTTGACCTTGGTGACCTTTGACCTTTCAGGGGCGTCTGACCGCCAGCACGGTTGGGCAGATTGTGGGCTTACAGTCACACGAGATAAAGCAGATGGCGTCTGAGTATGCGGAGAAGGTTGGCGGTGCCCTGGACGGATACACTCTCTTGTTTTTTGTTGTGGTCATGTGATGACAGCATTGACTCCGCCCCTCTTGTCTTCCAGCAATCAGAGCTCAGCGTGGAGGAGCGGGCGGAGCACATGGGATCTGCGCAGCAGCAGCACCGCAGGAAGGTGGCATCTGTCACCAAGCAGATCACCCAGAAGATCAAAGCCCTGGAGCAGGTACAAGACATGGCCGCCAGTGCCGCCGCTGACTCCAGGTGCAGGGTGCAGACGACACAATCCCTGTACCCCAGCTGTGAAGGCCCAATTATAGATGGTGGAGCATGGCCATCTTGTTGATCATGTGACCGGATGGCTCTGCATCTCGGTGGCCATCTTGTTGGTCATGTGACCGGATGGCGCTGCATCTCGGCGGCCATCTTGTTGATCATGTGACCGGATGGCGCTGCATCTCAGTGGCCATCTTGTTGACCAGGTGGTGCTACATTTTCCCGTTTCTCACATTCATGGAAATTTTCTCTTATTTTAGTCGAAGGTAAAATCCTCTGAGCTGCAGGCAGAATGTGAGGAGGCGAAGAAGAAGTTGTCAGAGGTGAGTGCACAGGCTCCGAGCCGCATGCTGACCAATTACTACCCTGCTGTGCATACTCTGCTAATCAGTGCGCCTGACTGCTGCCCCTGCCCCGGCCTGACTGCTGCCCCTGCCCCTGCCCCGGCCTGACTGCTGCCCCTGCCCCGGCCTGACTGCTGCCCCTGCCCCGGCCTGACTGCTGCCCCTGCCCCGGCCTGACTGCTGCCCCTGCCCCGGCCTGACTGCTGCCCCTGCCCCGGCCTGACTGCTGCCCCTGCCCCGGCCTGACTGCTGCCCCTGCCCCGGCCTGACTGCTGCCCCTGCCCCGGCCTGACTGCTGCCCCTGTCCCGGCCTGACTGCTGCCCCTGTCCCGGCCTGACTGCTGCCCCTGCCCCGGCCTGACTGCTGCCCCTGCCCCGGCCTGACTGCTGCCCCTGCCCGACTGCTGCCCCTGCCCGACTGCTGCCCCTGCCCGACTGCTGCCCCTCCCCAACTTATGTGTTTCCTTCTGCAGGTTAGAAGTTGCAGTGAGAAGTTGGATGAGGAGATGTGTGCGCTGGAGAAGGTGGAGTCCACAGCTGATCCGGGGTGGGTGACGGCTCCTGTGTGGGTTTAAACCCTTGTATTGCACAGTATCTCCCAAAAGTAAGTGCCCCCCTCACATTTCTGTAAATCTTTTCTTCTATCTTTTCCTGGGACAACCCTGAAGATCTGACCCTGTGATACAATGTAACGTAGTCAGTGGACGGCTCGTATAACGGTGTAAATATGGCCTCAAAATAACGCCACACACCGCCATCAATGTCTAAACTGCTGACTACAAAAGTGAGGACACACCTAAGTGACAAAGGCCAAATTGCTGCCAGCATTGCTGCAGAGGTTACAGGGGTGGGGGGGTCAGCCCGTCAGTGCTCAGCGTCATATCCAGAGGTTGTATGAGTGCTGCCAGCATTGCTGCAGAGGTTACAGGGGTGGGGGTCAGCCTGTCAGTGCTCAGCGTCATATCCAGAGGTTGTATCAGTGCTGCCAGCATTGCTGCAGAGGTTACAGGGGTGGGGGGTCAGCCTGTCAGTGCTCATCGTCATATCCAGAGGTTGTATGAGTGCTGCCAGCATTGCTGCAGAGGTTACAGGGGTGGGGGGTCAGCCTGTCAGTGTTCAGCGTCATATCCAGAGGTTGTATGAGTGCTGCCAGCATTGCTGCAGAGGTTACAGGGGTGGGGGTCAGCCTGTCAGTGCTCAGTGTCATATCCAGAGGTTGTATGAGTGCTGCCAGCATTGCTGCAGAGGTTACAGGTGGGGGGTCAGCCTGTCAGTGCTCAGCGTCATATCCAGAGGCTGTATGAGTGCTGCCAGCATTGCTGCAGAGGTTACAGGGGTGGGGGGTCAGCCTGTCAGTGCTCAGCCTCATATCCAGAGGTTGTATGAGTGCTGCCAGCATTGCTGCAGAGGTTACAGGGGTGGGGGGTCAGCCTGTCAGTGCTCAGCGTCATATCCAGAGGTTGTATGAGTGCTGCCAGCATTGCTGCAGAGGTTACAGGGGTGGGGGGTCAGCCTGTCAGTGCTAGGCGTCATATCCAGAGGTTGTATGAGTGCTGCCAGCATTGCTGCAGAGGTTACAGGGGTGGGGGGTCAGCCTGTCAGTGCTCAGCGTCATATCCAGAGGTTGTATGAGTGCTGCTAGCATTGCTGCAGAGGTTACAGGGGTGGGGGGTCAGCCTGTCAGTGCTAGGCGTCATATCCAGAGGTTGTATGAGTGCTGCCAGCATTGCTGCAGAGGTTACAGGGGTGGGGGGTCAGCCTGTCAGTGCTCAGTGTCATATCCAGAGGTTGTATGAGTGCTGCCAGCATTGCTGCAGAGGTTACAGGGGTGGGGGGTCAGCCTGTCAGTGCTCAGTGTCATATCCAGAGGTTGTATGAGTGCTGCTAGCATTGCTGCAGAGGATACAGGGGTGGGGGGTCAGCCTGTCAGTGCTCAGCGTCATATCCAGAGGTTGTATGAGTGCTGCCAGCATTGCTGCAGAGGTTACAGGGGGGGGGGGGGGTCAGCCTGTCAGTGCTCAGCGTCATATCCAGAGGTTGTATGAGTGCTGCCAGCATTGCTGCAGAGGTTACAGGGGTGGGGGGTCAGCCTGTCAGTGCTAGGCGTCATATCCAGAGGTTGTATGAGTGCTGCCAGCATTGCTGCAGAGGTTACAGGGGTGGGGGGTCAGCCTGTCAGTGCTCAGCGTCATATCCAGAGGTTGTATGAGTGCTGCCAGCATTGCTGCAGAGGTTACAGGGGTGGGGGGTCAGCCTGTCAGTGCTCAGCGTCATATCCAGAGGTTGTAGGAGTGCTGCCAGCATTGCTGCAGAGGTTTCAGGGGGGGGTCAGCCTGTCAGTGCTCATCGTCATATCCAGAGGTTGTATGAGTGCTGCCAGCATTGCTGCAGAGGTTACAGGGGTGGGGGGTCAGCCTGTCAGTGCTCAGCGTCATATCCAGAGGTTGTATGAGTGCTGCCAGCATTGCTGCAGAGGTTACAGGGGTGGGGGGTCAGCCTGTCAGTGCTCAGCGTCATATCCAGAGGTTGTATGAGTGCTGCCAGCATTGCTGCAGAGGTTACAGGGGTGGGGGTCAGCCTGTCAGTGCTCAGCGTCATATCCAGAGGTTGTATGAGTGCTGCCAGCATTGCTGCAGAGGTTACAGGGGTGGGGGGTCAGCCTGTCAGTGCTCAGCATCATATCCAGAGGTTGTATGAGTGCTGCCAGCATTGCTGCAGAGGTTACAGGGGTGGGGGGTCAGCCTGTCAGTGCTCAGCGTCATATCCAGAGGTTGTATGAGTGCTGCCAGCATTGCTGCAGAGGTTACAGGGGTGGGGGGTCAGCCTGTCAGTGCTCAGCGTCATATCCAGAGGTTGTATGAGTGCTGCCAGCATTGCTGCAGAGGTTACAGGGGTGGGGGGTCAGCCTGTCAGTGCTCAGCATCATATCCAGAGGTTGTATGAGTGCTGCCAGCATTGCTGCAGAGGTTACAGGGGTGGGGGGGTCAGCCTGTCAGTGCTCAGCGTCATATCCAGAGGTTGTATGAGTGCTGCCAGCATTGCTGCAGAGGTTACAGGGGTGGGGGGTCAGCCTGTCAGTGCTCAGCGTCATATCCAGAGGTTGTATGAGTGCTGCCGGCTGTGGGGGCTACAGGTCATTGAGGGAACCATGAATGCCGCCATGTCCTGTGATATACTGAAGCAGCGCATGATCCCCTCCCTTCTGGGCCGCAGGGCAGTAATCAACATGAGAACGACCCCAAACACCTCTAAGACGACCACTGCCTTGTAAAGAACCTGAGGGTGAAGGTGCTGGACCGGCCAAGCATGTCTCCAGACATAGACCCTATGGAGCATCTGTGGGGTCTTCTCAAACGGGAGGTGGAGGAGCGCAAGGTCTCTAACATCCACCAGATCCTTGATGTCATCATGGAGGAGGAAGGGGATCCCAGTGGAACCTGTGAAGCTCCAGTCACCTCCATGCCCAAAAGACATGAGGCCGTGCTGGAAAATAATGGCGGACACGCAGAATACTGACCCTTTGGGCACAATTTGGCCGTTGTCACTTATTGGTGTCCTCACGTTCGTTGCAAGCGGTTTAGACATTAATGGCGGTGTGTGGAGTTATTTTGAGGACATATTTACACTGTTACACCGACTACATTGTATCACAGGGTCAGATCTTCAGTGTCCCAAGAAAAGATAGAAGAAAAGATTTGCAAAAATGTCAGGGGTGCACTTACTTTTGCAAGGTGCTGTATGTATGAGTATTACCAAAATGAAAGAGGCAGCAGCTATGCTGTGTGCTCTGATCATGGCAGGAGTAACTGCTTCCCCTCCTCTCTGGCCCCTCCTCTTTCTCCCTTCTCTCTAGCCCCTCCTCTTTATCCCCTCCTCTTTCTTCCGTCTCTCTGGCCCCTCCTCTTTGGCCTTTTCTTTCTGGCCCCTCCTCTTTCTCCCTTCTCTCTGGCCCCTCCTCTTTCTCACTTCTCTCTGGCCCCTCCTCTTTCTCTCTTCTCTCTAGCCCCTCCACTCTGGCCCCTCCTCTTTGGCCCCTCCTCTTTCTCCCTTCTCTTTAGCCCCTCCTCTTTCTCCCTTCTTTCTGGCCCCTCCTCTTTCTCCCTTCTTTCTGGCCCCTCCTCTTTCTCCCTTCTCTCTGACCCCTCCTCTTTAGCCCCTACTCTTTCTCCCTTCTCTCTAGCCCCTCCACTCTGGCCCCTCCTCTTTCTCCCTTCTCTCTGGCCCCTCCTCTTTAGCCCCCTCCTCTTTCTCCCTTCTCTCTGGTCCCTCCTCTTTAGCCCCCTCCTCTTTCTCCCTTCTCTTTAGCCCCTCCTCTTTAGCCCCTCCTCTTTCTCCCTTCTTTCTGGCCCCTCCTCTTTCTCCCTTCTTTCTGGCCCCTCCTCTTTCTCCCTTCTCTCTGACCCCTCCTCTTTAGCCCCTCCTCTTTCTCCCTTCTCTCTAGCCCCTCCACTCTGGCCCCTCCTCTTTCTCCCTTCTCTCTAGCCCCTCCACTCTGGCCCCTCCTCTTTCTCACTTCTCTCTGGCCCCTCCTCTTTAGCCCCCTCCTCTTTCTCCCTTCTCTCTGGTCCCTCCTCTTTAGCCCCTCCTCTTTCTCCCTTCTTTCTGGCCCCTCCTCTTTCTCCCTTCTTTCTGGCCCCTCCTCTTTCTCCCTTCTCTCTGGCCCCTCCTCTTTCTCCCTTCTCTCTAGCCCCTCCACTTTGGCCCCTCCTCTTTCTCCCTTCTCTTTAGCCCCTCCTCTTTCTCCCTTCTTTCTGGCCCCTCCTCTTTCTCCCTTCTCTTTAGCCCCTCCTCTTTCTCCCTTCTTTCTGGCCCCTCCTCTTTCTCCCTTCTCTCTAGCCCCTCCACTCTGGCCCCTCCTCTTTCTCCCTTCTCTCTAGCCCCTCCACTCTGGCCCCTCCTCTTTCTCCCTTCTCTTTAGCCCCTCCTCTTTCTCCCTTTCTGGCCCCTCCTCTTTCTCCCTTCTCTCTAGCCCCTCCACTCTGGCCCCTCCTCTTTCTCCCTTCTCTCTAGCCCCTCCTCTGGCCCCTCCTCTTTGGCCCCTCCTCTTTTTTTCCCTTCTCTTTAGCCCCTCCTCTTTCTCCCTTCTTTCTGGCCCCTCCTCTTTCTCCCTTCTCTCTGACCCCTCCTCTTTAGCCCCTCCTCTTTCTCCCTTCTCTCTGACCCCTCCTCTTTAGCCCCTCCTCTTTCTCCCTTCTTTCTGGCCCCTCCTCTTTCTCCCTTCTCTCTAGCCCCTCCACTCTGGCCCCTCCTCTTTCTCCCTTCTCTCTGGCCCCTCCTCTTTGGACTGTACAGTTATGTAGTGACATTCTGAATGGTCATACAGGTGCTGCCATCTGGTGGCCAAACAAGATAAGCAGCTGTCACACTGACCATAGAGAAAAGCAGCTGCGGAGAGTGGGGTTGTCACATTGAGGGGGAGGGGCTTCCCAGTCTCTTGATGTCACAGAGTTCAAGGAAACCTATACATAAACGGGAAGCACAGGGCGCTGCACTGGGACCAATAAACTCTTGATTGATTATTTAAACACCTAAAAATATATCGCTGCCTTCCTGGGGTTTAAGTTGTAATCCTGTAGGAGGCAGCGGTGCGCTGCGGAAAAAACGCGTAGTTTCTCCTCTTGGAGGATGTCTATGGTGGGAGGTGCAGCAGCAGGAGGAGTCTGCTCAACACATTCTGGTAAGGGGACATGAAATCTACCGTCTGAGGTGTCACACTGGGGGAACGCCCCTGCTCTTCTGATGTCAGAGAGGAGTTATTCAGGGTGATCTGATGATGTCACAGAGAGGGGTTATCTGGGGAGGTCTGACTATGTCCCATATCTGGGGAGGCGTCGTCGCGGGGAGGCGTCATCTGGGGAGGCGTCGTCGCGGGGAGGCGTCGTCTGGCGAGGTCGCGGGGAGGCGTCGTCTGGCGAGGTCGCGGGGAGGCGTCGTCTGGCGAGGTCGCGGGGAGGCGTCGTCTGGCGAGGTCGCGGGGAGGCGTCGTCTGGCGAGGTCGCGGGGAGGCGTCGTCTGGCGAGGTCGCGGGGAGGCGTCGTCTGGCGAGGTCGCGGGGAGGCGTCGTCTGGCGAGGTCGCGGGGAGGCGTCGTCTGGCGAGGTCGCGGGGAGGCGTCGTCTGGCGAGGTCTGACGATGTCATTTTCCAGAGTGCTGCAGAGCGTGTCTTCTCAGGGATCAGTAAACAGAATGACATCCTGCGTTGGTCGCAGTAGGTGCTCGGCCGTTCTTAGCGGGGCGTCCTGGTTTTGGTACCATAACGTGTCTGTGTCTGCAGCATTTTACAGAAGCTGCGAGCAATGGTGGCGATGAACGAGAGTCTGAAGTCTCAGGAGCAGCAGTTCCGTGCACACTGCCGGGTGAGTTCTGTAAATCTGCACACCCCACAGCAACATAGCGCCCCCCATGTTCACCAGTGACCCCGAATTACACCCGCTGTGCCGTCCACAGGAGGAGGTGACCCGTCTGCAGCAGAATATCGAGACCGTGAAAGCTGAGATGTCAGAAAGTGGGGAGGAGAAGGTAATGAGCGTAGTGATGAGCGGTGCCCGCAGCCGCTGCTCCCGGCCCGGCATGATGATGTGTCTTGTTTTCAGGAGAGGTCATCGTTGTTTGAGCAGCAGTACAGAGCGGAGCGCGAGAAGCTGCAGAAGATCCGGCTGCTCCTGGTGAGTGATGGCTGGGAGCCATGAGGGCCCCATGGGATCTGTCAGCAGAGGGCCCGATGGAGTCTGTCAGCAGATGGCTCCCATCAGTGTCCGCCACCTCATAATTCATTATACCTATAAATGCTGCTTCAGAAGTTCTCTCCCCTGCACTCCGAGGCCTTTAGCGCCACAGTCTCCATGTTGGTGGACGTGGACATTCGGCCATCCATTCACCTGTGACCTGTCCTTCTGCAAGGTTCAGACTGCAGCCGCTCGCCCTGCCCGATCTGTCCGCTCCCTCCCCCTTGTACCCGTGTCGTACCGGGTGAGCCTCCTTCCTGTGATGGCGCTTCCCTGCCCGATCTGTCCGCTCCCTCCCCCTTTTACCCGTGTCGTACCGGGTGAGCCTCGTCCTGTGATGGCGCTTCCCTGCCCGATCTGTCCGCTCCCTCCCCTTTATACCCGTGTCGTACTGGGTGAGCCTCCGTCCTGTGCTGGCGCTTCCCTGCCCGATCTGTCTGCTCCCTCCCCTTTATACCCGTGTCGTACTGGGTGAGCCTCCGTCCTGTGCTGGCGCTTCCCTGCCCGATCTGTCTGCTCCCTCCCCTTTATACCCGTGTCGTACTGGGTGAGCCTCGTCCTGTGATGGCGCTTCCCTGCCCGATCTGTCTGCTCCCTCCCCTTTATACCCGTGTCGTACTGGGTGAGCCTCCTTCCTGTGATGGCGCTTCCCTGCCCGATCTGTCCGCTCCCTCCCCCTTGTACCCGTGTCGTACCGGGTGAGCCTCGTCCTGTGATGGCGCTTCCCTGCCCGATCTGTCCGCTCCCTCCCCCTTGTACCCGTGTCGTACCGGGTGAGCCTCGTCCTGTGATGGCGCATCCCTGCCTGATCTGTCTGCTCCCTCCCCCTTATACCCGTGTCGTACCGGGTGAGCCGCCGTCCTGTGCTGGCGCTTCCCTGCCCGATCTGTCCGCTCCCTCCCCTTTATACCCGTGTCGTACTGGGTGAGCCTCCGTCCTGTGCTGGCGCTTCCCTGCCTGATCTGTCCGCTCCCTCCCCCTTATACCCGTGTCGTACCGGGTGAGCCGCCGTCCTGTGCTGGCGCTTCCCTGCCCGATCTGTCCGCTCCCTCCCATTTATACCCGTGTCGTACTGGGTGAGCATCCGTCCTGTGCTGGCGCTTCCCTGCCCGATCTGTCCGCTCCCTCCCCCTTGTACCCGTGTCGTACCGGGTGAGCCTCCTTCCTGTGATGGCGCTTCCCTGCCCGATCTGTCCGCTCCCTCCCCCTTGTACCCGTGTCGTACCGGGTGAGCCTCGTCCTGTGATGGCGCATCCCTGCCTGATCTGTCTGCTCCCTCCCCCTTATACCCGTGTCGTACCGGGTGAGCCGCCGTCCTGTGCTGGCGCTTCCCTGCCCGATCTGTCCGCTCCCTCCCCTTTATGCCCGTGTCGTACTGGGTGAGCCTCCGTCCTGTGCTGGCGCTTCCCTGCCCGATCTGTCTGCTCCCTCCCCTTTATACCCGTGTCGTACCGGGTGAGCCTCCTTCCTGTGATGGCGCTTCCCTGCCCGATCTGTCCGCTCCCTCCCCCTTGTACCCGTGTCGTACCGGGTGAGCCTCGTCCTGTGATGGCGCTTCCCTGCCCGATCTGTCCGCTCCCTCCCCCTTATACCCGTGTCGTACCGGGTGAGCCGCCGTCCTGTGCTGGCGCTTCCCTGCCCGATCTGTCCGCTCCCTCCCCTTTATACCCGTGTCGTACTGGGTGAGCCTCCGTCCTGTGCTGGCGCTTCCCTGCCCGATCTGTCTGCTCCCTCCCCCTTGTACCCGTGTCGTACCGGGTGAGCCTCCGTCCTGTGCTGGCGCTTCCCTGCCCGGTCTGTCCGCTCCCTTCCCCTTTTACCCGTGTCGTACCGGGTGAGCCGCCGTCCTGTGCTGGCGCTTCCCTGCCTGATCTGTCCGCTCCCTCCCCCTTATACCCGTGTCGTACCGGGTGAGCCTCCGTCCTGTGCTGGCGCTTCCCTGCCTGATCTGTCCGCTCCCTCCCCCTTATACCCGTGTCGTACCGGGTGAGCCTCCGTCCTGTGATGGCGCTTCCCTGCCCGATCTGTCCGCTCCCTCCCCCTTATACCCATGTCGTACCGGGTGAGCCTCCGTCCTGTGCTGGTGCTTCCCTGCCTGATCTGTCCGCTCCCTCCCCCTTATACCCGTGTCGTACCGGGTGAGCCTCCGTCCTGTGATGGCGCTTCCCTGCCTGATCTGTCCGCTCCCTCCCCCTTATACCCGTGTCGTACCGGGTGAGCCTCCGTCCTGTGCTGGCGCTTCCCTGCCCAATCTGTCCGCTCCCTCCCCCTTATACCCGTGTCGTACCGGGTGAGCCTCCGTCCTGTGCTGGCGCTTCCCTGCCCGATCTGTCCGCTCCCTCCCCCTTGTACCCGTGTCGTACCGGGTGAGCCTCCGTCCTGTGCTGGCGCTTCCCTGCCCGATCTGTCCGCTCCCTCCCCCTTATACCCGTGTTGTACCGGGGGAGCCTCCGTCCTGTGCTGGCGCTTCCCTGCCCGATCTGTCCGCTCCCTCCCCCTTGTACCCGTGTCGTACCGGGTGAGCCTCCGTCCTGTGATGGCGCTTCCCTGCCCGGTCTGTCCGCTCCCTCCCCCTTATACCCGTGTCGTACCGGGTGAGCCTCCGTCCTGTGCTGGCGCTTCCCTGCCCGATCTGTCCGCTCCCTCCCCCTTGTACCCGTGTCGTACCGGGTGAGCCTCCGTCCTGTGATGGCGCTTCCCTGCCTGATCTGTCCGCTCCCTCCCCCTTATACCCGTGTCGTACCGGGTGAGCCTCCGTCCTGTGATGGCGCTTCCCTGCCCGATCTGTCTGCTCCCTCCCCCTTATACCCGTGTCGTACCGGGTGAGCCGCCGTCCTGTGCTGGCGCTTCCCTGCCCGATCTGTCCGCTCCCTCCCCCTTGTACCCGTGTCGTACCGGGTGAGCCTTCGTCCTGTGATGGCGCTTCCCTGCCCGATCTGTCTGCTCCCTCCCCCTTATACCCGTGTCGTACCGGGTGAGCCGCCGTCCTGTGCTGGCGCTTCCCTGGCAGTGCTTCTGTTTGGTGTCGCTTACTTCTGGTTCTCTAGGACGCTCCTCCGCCATCTTCTTCACGGACTGACCGATGAGACGAGAGTCCTCCATCCAGAAAAGCAGATTCAAGGCCACAAAACGTTTTTTAGGGCGACTGGAACAATCCGTGCCGTGATCCAGAGAAAGCTGTTGAACTCTTAGGGGTTGAATACTTTTGCACTGAGGTCTCCTTTAGTGATGGCTTCCATTAGGGGGCTGCTTGGCTTTATGATTGGTGATTTCTTTCTGCTTTGTCCGGGGCCTATGTTTCCTCGTCTTGTGCCCCTGAGAAGATATTGATTCCTTCTGATTATTGTCCCAAGGCGCGAAGGAACCGGGAAATCGCCATTTTACAGCGCAAGATCGATGAGGTCCCCAGTCGAGCGGAGCTGACGCAGTATCAGAAGCGGTTCATCGAACTCTACGGGCAAGGTGTGTTACCAGTACATGGTGCTGGCAGCAGGGCGATGGTGGTGAGGGCTGCGGGGATGATGGTGGTGAGGGCTGCGGGGCTGATGGTGGTGAGGGCGGCGGGGCTGATGGTGGTGAGGGCTGCGGGGATGATGGTGGTGAGGGCTGCGGGGATGATGGTGGTGAGGGCGGCAGGGCTGATGGTGGTGAGGGCTGCGGGGATGATGGTGGTGAGGGCGGCAGGGCTGATGGTGGTGAGGGCGGCGGGGATGATGGTGGTGAGGGCGGCGGGGATGATGGTGGTGAGGGCTGCAGGGATGATGGTGGTGAGGGCTGCGGGGATGATGGTGGTGAGGGCGGCGGGGCTGATGATGGTGGTGAGGGCTGCGGGGATGATGGTGGTGAGGGCTGCGGGGATGATGGTGGTGAGGGCGGCAGGGCGATGGTGGTGAGGGCGGGGATGATGGTGGTGAGGGCGGGGATGATGGTGGTGAGGGCTGCGGGGATGATGGTGGTGAGGGCTGCGGGGATGATGGTGGTGAGGGCTGCGGGGATGATGGTGGTGAGGGCGGCGGGGATGATGGTGGTGAGGGCGGCGGGGATGATGGTGGTGAGGGCTGCGGGGATGATGGTGGTGAGGGCTGCGGGGATGATGGTGGTGAGGGCGGCGGGGCTGATGATGGTGGTGAGGGCTGCGGGGCTGATGATGGTGGTGAGGGCTGCGGGGATGATGGTGGTGAGGGCTGCGGGGATGATGGTGGTGAGGGCGGCAGTGCGATGGTGGTGAGGGCGGGGATGATGGTGGTGAGGGCTGCGGGGATGATGGTGGTGAGGGCTGCGGGGATGATGGTGGTGAGGGCTGCGGGGATGATGGTGGTGAGGGCGGCAGGGATGATGGTGGTGAGGGCTGCGGGGATGATGGTGGTGAGGGCTGCGGGGATGATGGTGGTGAGGGCTGCGGGGATGATGGTGGTGAGGGCTGCGGGGATGATGATGATTAGGGATGAAATGATTAATTGAATCAAGTAATTTGACAAGAAAATCGGTAAATGCGGGGAAGGGGAGGAGGCTGCAGTCTACTGGAAGGTGACGCTGTCTGTACCTGAATCTTATCTTACAGTCTCTGCTACTCACAAGGAGACCAAACAGTTCTTCACCTTATACAACACCCTGGATGACAAGAAGCTTTATCTGGAGAAGGAGGTGAGGACTGTATATACATCTGTATGTGAGGAGCACCCTCTAGTGGTGACTGTATATACATCTGTATGTGAGGAGCTCCCTCTAGTGGTGGCTGTATATACATCTGTATGTGAGGAGCACCCTCTAGTGGTGACTGTATATACATCTGTATGTGAGGAGCTCCCTCTAATGGTGGCTGTATATACATCTGTATGTGAGGAGCTCCCTCTAGTGGTGACTGTATATACATCTGTATGTGAGGAGCTCCCTCTAGTGGTGACTGTATATACATCTGTATGTGAGGAGCTCCCTCTAGTGGTGACTGTATATACATCTGTATGTGAGGAGCTCCCCCTATTGGTGGCTGTATATACATCTGTATGTGAGGAGCTCCCCCTAGTGGTGGCTGTATATACATCTGTATGTGAGGAGCTCCCTCTAGTGGTGACTGTATATACATCTGTATGTGAGGAGCTCCCTCTAGTGGTGACTGTATATACATCTGTATGTGAGGAGCTCCCTCTAGTGGAGGCTGTATATACATCTGTATGTGAGGAGCTCCCCCTAGTGGTGACTGTATATACATCTGTATGTGAGGAGCTCCCCCTAGTGGTGGCTGTATATATATATCTATATGTGAGGAGCTCCCTCTAGTGGTGACTGTATATACATCTGTATGTGAGGAGCTCCCTCTAGTGGTGACTGTATATACATCTGTATGTGAGGAGCTCCCCCTAGTGGAGGCTGTATATACATCTGTATGTGAGGAGCTCCCTCTAGTGGTGGCTGTATATACATCTGTATGTGAGGAGCTCCCCCTAGTGGTGGCTGTATATATATATCTATATGTGAGGAGCTCCCTCTAGTGGTGACTGTATATACATCTGTATGTGAGGAGCTCCCTCTAGTGGTGACTGTATATACATCTGTATGTGAGGAGCTCCCCCTAGTGGTGACTGTATATACATCTGTATGTGAGGAGCTCCCTCTAGTGGTGACTGTATAGACATCTGTATGTGAGGAGCTCCCACTAGTGGTGACTGTATATACATCTGTATGTGAGGTGCCCCCCTAGTGGTGACTGTATATACATCTATATGTGAGGAGCTCCCTCTAGTGGTGACTGTATATACATCTGTATGTGAGGAGCTCCCTCTAGTGGTGACTGTATATACATCTGTATGTGAGGAGCTCCCCCTAGTGATGACTGTATATACATCTGTATGTGAGGAGCTCCCCCTATTGGTGGCTGTATATACATCTGTATGTGAGGAGCTCCCCCTAGTGGTGACTGTATATATATATCTATATGTGAGGAGCTCCCTCTAGTGGTGACTGTATATACATCTGTATGTGAGGAGCTCCCTCTAGTGGTGACTGTATATACATCTGTATGTGAGGAGCTCCCCCTAGTGGTGGCTGTATATACATCTGTATGTGAGGAGCTCTCTCTAGTGGTGACTGTATATACAGCTGTATGTGAGGAGCTCCCTCTAGTGGTGGCTGTATATACATCTGTATGTGAGGAGCTCCCCCTAGTGGTGACTGTATATACATCTGTATGTGAGGAGCTCCCTCTAGTGGTGTCTGTATATACATCTGTATGTGAGGGGCTCCCCCTAGTGGTGACTGTATATACATCTGTATGAGAGGAGCTCCCTCTAGTGGTGACTGTATATACATCTGTATGTGAGGAGCTCCCACTAGTGGTGACTGTATATACATCTGTATGTGAAGAGCTCCCCCTAGTGGTGGCTGTATATACATCTGTATGTGAGGAGCTCCCTCTAGTGGTGACTGTATATACATCTGTATGTGAGGAGCTCCCTCTTGTGGTGGCTGTATATACATCTGTATGTGAGGAGCTCCCTCTAGTGGTGACTGTATATACATCTGTATGTGAGGAGCTCCCACTAGTGGTGACTGTATATACATCTGTATGTGAGGAGCTCCCCCTAGTGGTGGCTGTATATACATCTGTATGTGAGGAGCTCCCCCTAGTGGTGGCTGTATATACATCTGTATGTGAGGAGCTTCCTCTAGTGGTGGCTGTATATACATCTGTATGTGAGGAGCTTCCTCTAGTGGTGGCTGTATATACATCTGTATGTGAGGAGCTCCCCCTAGTGGTGGCTGTATATACATCTGTATGTGAGGAGCTCCTCTAGTGGTGTCTGTATATACATCTGTATGTGAGGCGCTCCCCCTAGTGGTGACTGTATATACATCTGTATGTGAGGAGCTCCCCCTAGTGGAGGCTGTATATACATCTGTATGTGAGGAGCTCCCCCTAGTGGTGGCTGTATATACATCTGTATGTGAGGAGCTCCCCCTAGTGGTGGCTGTATATTCATCTGTATGTGAGGAGCTCCCTCTAGTGGTGACTGTATATACATCTGTATGTGAGGAGCTCCCTCTAGTGGTGACTGTATATACATCTGTATGTGAGGAGCTCCCTCTAGTGGTGTCTGTATATACATCTGTATGTGAGGAGCTCCCTCTAGTGGTGACTGTATATACATCTGTATGTGAGGAGCACCCTCTAGTGGTGATTGTATATACCTCTGTATGTGAGGAGCTCCCTCTAGTGGTGACTATATATACATCTGTATGTGAGGAGCTCCCTCTAGTGGTGGCTGTATATACATCTGTATGTGAGGAGCTCCCCCTAGTGGTGGCTGTATATACATCTGTATGTGAGGAGCTCCCCCTAGTGGTGACTGTATATACATCTGTATGTGATGATGATGATGGGGTTGTTGATGAAGATAATAGTAATCGTGGTTCTGTGGATGGTGGTGGTGGTGATTATTTCTTTGTTATTTATTGGGTTAGGGTCTTCCTTTTTATATGGGGTCCTATGATTTGTTCCCGACTCTGCTGCTGCGGCGCTTCTTGTTCCGGTTGTGATATTTGTTCTCTATTTCAGGTGAATTTGCTGAACTCTGTTCACGACAACTTCCAGCAGTGAGTATGCTCGTGGCCCCCGGGGATCCCTCTGGTCCCTCGTGTCGGGTGTTACTGACGCCTTGTATCCCTCAGAGCGATGGCTTCGTCTGGCACCCGGGAGCAGTTCCTCAGGCAGATGGAGCAGATTGTGGATGGCATCAGACAGAACAGGAATAAGGCATGTGGGGGAGGGGTGTGGAGCGCGGGGTGCAGGATCGGGCTGGAGGACTCAAGGATCTTGTTTTCTAGATGGAGAAGAAAAAGCAGGAAAACAAGATGAGACGAGACCAGCTGAACGACGAGTATCTGGAGATGCTGGAGAAGCAGAGATTGTACTTTAAGACCGTCAAGGAGTTTAAAGAGGTGAGAGAAGAGGGCGATGGCGGCGGCTCCTCAGGTCGTCCTCGTGTCCGAGAGTCTACGGGATCGGCTCCATACCGTCATGAACATACGGCGCCTCCTCCACTTTTCATGGTCACTTCTCTCCTTGTTTCTAGGAATGTCGCAGGAATGAGGTGCTTCTGAGTAAACAGAAGGATCGCACCCCCTGATGTTACCTGCACTGGAATCACCATGGTAACCACCATTCATGCATCACAGTCGGGTCACATGACTCTAATAAAACTATGTCCTCCCAGCCCCGGCTTATGTTATTCCTGCAGGGCGCCGCTGCTCTCCGCGCTCGGTGTTTAGTAGGTAATGCAGGAAAGAATGGCAACGGCTCGAAATCCCACTGCCACCAGAACATAATGTGGGGAGTAATCCGCTGGAGGTCAGGGGCTTCCATGTGCTTGGTATCGGCCTGTGGACGGCTGGAATACCCTGATACTACTACTCCCAGCATCTGGTCTGTTGCAGTGTACTCTTGTGTGTATATAGGTACATGCTGAAAGCCCATCAATCACAACTCTTGGAAACATTAGAAATAAAATCTGATCGCTGGTTGGTTGCTGCATGTGGGAGGACTGGAAGAAGCGGAGGAGAAAACGGCGAGTATCAATTTACAGGGGATGCCCGTTTTAACTTGGACAACCACTTTAACCTTGATGAAGATGAAGTGACCAGAAGAGTTCAGACCTTTTGTCCCCTGGAGACACCATGACATGTCCCGACCTCGCCCTGTGGAGACGCTGTAACAGGACCTGAACCATCCTAACCTCGCCCTGTGGAGACGCCGTAACAGGACCTGAACCATCCTGACCTCGCCCTGTGGAGACGCCGTGACAGGACCTGAACCATCCTGACCTCGCCCTGTGGAGACGCTGTAACAGGACCTGAACCATCCTGACCTCGCCCTGTGGAGACGCCGTAACAGGACCTAAACCATCCTGACCTCGCCCTGTGGAGACGCCGTTACAGGACCTGAACCATCCTGACCTCGCCCTGTGGAGACGCCGTTACAGGACCTGAACCATCCTGACCTCGCCCTGTGGAGACGCTGTAACAGGACCTGAACCATCCTGACCTCGCCCTGTGGAGACGCTGTAACAGGACCTGAACCATCCTAACCTCGCCCTGTGGAGACGCCGTAACAGGACCTGAACCATCCTGACCTCGCCCTGTGGAGATGCCGTTACAGGACCTGAACCATCCTGACCTCGCCCTGTGGAGACGCTGTAACAGGACCTGAACCATCCTGACCTTGCCCTGTGGAGACGCTGTAACAGGACCTGAACCATCCTGACCTCGCCCTGTGGAGACGCCGTAACAGGACCTGAACCATCCTGACCTCGCCCTGTGGAGACGCCGTAACAGGACCTGAACCATCCTAACCTCGCCCTGTGGAGATGCCGTAACAGGACCTGAACCATCCTGACCTCGCCCTGTGGAGACGCCGTTACAGGACCTGAACCATCCTGACCTCGCCCTGTGGAGACGCTGTAACAGGACCTGAACCATCCTGACCTCGCCCTGTGGAGACGCTGTAACAGGACCTGAACCATCCTGACCTCGCCCTGTGGAGACGCCGTAACAGGACCTGAACCATCCTGACCTCGCCCTGTGGAGACGCCGTAACAGGACCTGAACCATCCTAACCTCGCCCTGTGGAGATGCCGTAACAGGACCTGAACCATCCTGACCTCGCCCTGTGGAGACGCCGTTACAGGACCTGAACCATCCTGACCTCGCCCTGTGGAGACGCTGTAACAGGACCTGAACCATCCTGACCTCGCCCTGTGGAGACGCTGTAACAGGACCTGAACCATCCTGACCTCGCCCTGTGGAGACGCCGTAACAGGACCTAAACCATCCTGACCTCGCCCTGTGGAGACGCCGTTACAGGATCTGAACCATCCTGACCTCGCCCTGTGGAAACGCCGTTACAGGACCTGAACCATCCTGACCTCGCCCTGTGGAGACGCCGTAACAGGACCTGAACCATCCTGACCTCGCCCTGTGGAGACGCCGTGACAGGACCTGAACCATCCTGACCTCGCCCTGTGGAGATGCCGTGACAGGACCTGAACTATCCTGACCTCGCCCTGTGGAGACGCCGTGACAGGATCTGAACCATCCTGACCTCGCCCTGTGGAGACGCCACGACAGGACCTGAACCATCCTGACCTCGTCCTGTGGAGACGCCGTAACAGGACCTGAACCATCCTGACCTCGCCCTGTGGAGACGCCCTAACAGGACCTGAAGAGATACGAGCTTCACCCCACAGAGACACCGTGACAGGACTTGAAGATACTTGACCTTTGCCCCGTGAAGATGCCTTAACAGGACCTGACCTTCGCCCTGTGTGGATGCCATGACATGACCCGCAAAGACCCAACCTTATCCTGGTGGAGATGCTGTGACATCCAAAGCGTCCTGACCCGATCAGGCAGTTGGAGCACCGAGGGGCGCAGCTTCAAGCACTAGTACAGCCGTGCCCTTAGGTCCCAGCATACTCCCCCTCCCCTCTGATGGACCGGACTAGTAGCCCCGTCTAATGGTGCCTATGCAGTGACTTGGGCTACTTTCACACTGGTGTTTTGGTTTCCGTTTCTGAGATCCGTTCAGGGCTCAGCGCTCCAAAACGGATCAGGTTTGCCCTAATGCATTCTGAATGGAAAAGGATCCGCTCAGAATGCGTCAGTTTGCCTCCGTTCCGTCTCCATTACGCTCTGGAGGTGGACACCAAAACGCTGCCTGCACGGATCCGTCCTGACACACAATGTAAGTCAATGGGAACGGATCCGTTTTCACCGACACAATCTGGCACAATAGAACTTCGTCTTGGGTATGCTACAGATAATACAAACGGACCTGTTCTGAACGGATGCAGACGGTTGTATTATCTGAACGGATCTGCACCAAACGCGAGTGTGAAAGTAGCCTTGAGATGTGTTAAAAGGAGACCTACCTCTCCTGCCGGCATCTACGCTCTTCCGCTGTGTCTGAAGCCGTGGGCACATCCACTTCCGGATGGACAGAAATGGCGGTGGCTTCAGACACGGCAGAGGAGCGCAGCAGGATGGAACGGTAAGTATATCCCCTGAGCGCTCCTTTCTCTCTGTGATTGTCACACAAGACAACAGCACTATTAGCCCTGACAATCAGAGGGGAGGCGAGCGCCAGGGCCGTGGCTGGACCGCCAGCTGTCTGATCATCCTCCTATCTCCACAGTGCTGCAACCTACAAGGATGAGGTAGGGTCAGCCCCACCGGGCCACGAGTCTGCTTTAATAGGGTCCATCATGCTGCCAGATGCCTTCCAGGGTCTCTCCGTGGATCTGTAGGAGGATACTAGGTGACTGTAGTGCCAGTGTCCATCAGCCATAGGTGCAGAACTATTCCCTGTAGGAGGATACTAGGTGACTAGTGCCAGTGTCCATCAGCCATAGGTGCAGTAGTGTCCCCTGTAGGAGGATACTAGGTGACTGTAGTGCCAGTGTCCATCAGCCATAGGTGCAGTAGTGTCCCCTGTAGGAGGATACTAGGTGACTGTAGTGCCAGTGTCCATCAGCCATAGGTGCAGTAGTATTCCCTGTAGGAGGATACTAGGTGACTGTAGTGCCAGTGTCGATCAGCCATAGGTGCAGTACTATCCCCTGTAGGAGGATACTAGGTGACTGTAGTGCCAGTGTCCATCAGCCATAGGTGCAGTAGTATCCCCTGTAGGAGGATACTAGGTGACTGTAGTACCAGTGTCCATCAGCCATAGGTGCAGTAGTGTCCCCTGTAGGAGGATACTAGGTGACTGTAGTGCCAGTGTCCATCAGCCATAGGTGCAGTAGTATTCCCTGTAGGAGGATACTAGGTGACTGTAGTGCCAGTGTCCATCAGCCATAGGTGCAGTACTATCCCCTGTAGGAGGATACTAGGTGACTGTAGTGCCAGTGTCCATCAGCCATAGGTGCAGTACTATTCCCTGTAGGAGGATACTAGGTGACTGTAGTGCCAGTGTCCATCAGCCATAGGTGCAGTAGTATTCCCTGTAGGAGGATACTAGGTGACTGTAGTGCCAGTGTCCATCAGCCATAGGTGCAGTAGTATCCCCTGTAGGAGGATACTAGGTGACTGTAGTGCCAGTGTCGATCAGCCATAGGTGCAGTACTATCCCCTGTAGGAGGATACTAGGTGACTGTAGTGCCAGTGTCCATCAGCCATAGGTGCAGTAGTATCCCCTGTAGGAGGATACTAGGTGACTGTAGTGCCAGTGTCCATCAGCCATAGGTGCAGTAGTGTCCCCTGTAGGAGGATACTAGGTGACTGTAGTGCCAGTGTCCATCAGCCATAGGTGCAGTAGTATCCCCTGTAGGAGGATACTAGGTGACTGTAGTGCCAGTGTCCATCAGCCATAGGTGCAGTAGTATTCCCTGTAGGAGGATACTAGGTGACTGTAGTGCCAGTGTCCATCAGCCATAGGTGCAGTAGTATTCCCTGTAGGAGGATACTAGGTGACTGTAGTGCCAGTGTCCATCAGCCATAGGTGCAGTAGTATCCCCTGTAGGAGGATACTAGGTGACTGTAGTGCCAGTGTCCATCAGCCATAGGTGCAGTAGTATCCCCTGTAGGAGGATACTAGGTGACTGTAGTACCAGTGTCCATCAGCCATAGGTGCAGTAGTGTCCCCTGTAGGAGGATACTAGGTGACTGTAGTGCCAGTGTCCATCAGCCATAGGTGCAGTAGTATTCCCTGTAGGAGGATACTAGGTGACTGTAGTGCCAGTGTCCATCAGCCATAGGTGCAGTAGTATCCCCTGTAGGAGGATACTAGGTGACTGTAGTGCCAGTGTCCATCAGCCATAGGTGCAGTAGTATCCCCTGTAGGAGGATACTAGGTGACTGTAGTGCCAGTGTCCATCAGCCATAGGTGCAGTACTATCCCCTGTAGGAGGATACTAGGTGACTGTAGTGCCAGTGTCCATCAGCCATAGGTGCAGTAGTATCCCTGTAGGAGGATACTAGGTGACTGTAGTGCCAGTGTCCATCAGCCATAGGTGCAGTAGTGTCCCCTGTAGGAGGATACTAGGTGACTGTAGTGCCAGTGTCCATCAGCCATAGGTGCAGTAGTATTCCCTGTAGGAGGATACTAGGTGACTGTAGTGCCAGTGTCGATCAGCCATAGGTGCAGTACTATCCCCTGTAGGAGGATACTAGGTGACTGTAGTGCCAGTGTCCATCAGCCATAGGTGCAGTAGTATCCCCTGTAGGAGGATACTAGGTGACTGTAGTACCAGTGTCCATCAGCCATAGGTGCAGTAGTATTCCCTGTAGGAGGATACTAGGTGACTGTAGTGCCAGTGTCCATCAGCCATAGGTGCAGTACTATCCCCTGTAGGAGGATACTAGGTGACTGTAGTGCCAGTGTCCATCAGCCATAGGTGCAGTAGTATCCCCTGTAGGAGGATACTAGGTGACTGTAGTGCCAGTGTCCATCAGCCATAGGTGCAGTAGTATTCCCTGTAGGAGGATACTAGGTGACTGTAGTGCCAGTGTCCATCAGCCATAGGTGCAGTAGTGTCCCCTGTAGGAGGATACTAGGTGACTGTACTGCCAGTGTCCATCAGCCATAGGTGCAGTAGTGTCCCCTGTAGGAGGATACTAGGTGACTGTAGTGCCAGTGTCCATCAGCCATAGGTGCAGTACTGTCCCCTGTAGGAGGATACTAGGTGACTGTAGTGCCAGTGTCCATCAGCCATAGGTGCAGTACTATCCCCTGTAGGAGGATACTAGGTGACTGTAGTGCCAGTGTCGATCAGCCATAGGTGCAGTAGTATCCCCTGTAGGAGGATACTAGGTGACTGTAGTGCCAGTGTCCATCAGCCATAGGTGCAGTAGTGTCCCCTGTAGGAGGATACTAGGTGACTGTAGTGCCAGTGTCCATCAGCCATAGGTGCAGTAGTATTCCCTGTAGGAGGATACTAGGTGACTAGTGCCAGTGTCCATCAGCCATAGGTGCAGTACTATCCCCTGTAGGAGGATACTAGGTGACTGTAGTGCCAGTGTCCATCAGCCATAGGTGCAGTAGTATCCCCTGTAGGAGGATACTAGGTGACTGTAGTGCCAGTGTCCATCAGCCATAGGTGCAGTAGTGTCCCCTGTAGGAGGATACTAGGTGACTGTAGTGCCAGTGTCCATCAGCCATAGGTGCAGTAGTATTCCCTGTAGGAGGATACTAGGTGACTAGTGCCAGTGTCCATCAGCCATAGGTGCAGTACTATCCCCTGTAGGAGGATACTAGGTGACTGTAGTGCCAGTGTCCATCAGCCATAGGTGCAGTAGTATCCCCTGTAGGAGGATACTAGGTGACTGTAGTACCAGTGTCCATCAGCCATAGGTGCAGTAGTGTCCCCTGTAGGAGGATACTAGGTGACTGTAGTGCCAGTGTCCATCAGCCATAGGTGCAGTAGTATTCCCTGTAGGAGGATACTAGGTGACTGTAGTGCCAGTGTCCATCAGCCATAGGTGCAGTAGTATCCCCTGTAGGAGGATACTAGGTGACTGTAGTGCCAGTGTCCATCAGCCATAGGTGCAGTAGTATCCCCTGTAGGAGGATACTAGGTGACTGTAGTGCCAGTGTCCATCAGCCATAGGTGCAGTAGTGTCCCCTGTAGGAGGATACTAGGTGACTGTAGTGCCAGTGTCCATCAGCCATAGGTGCAGTAGTATTCCCTGTAGGAGGATACTAGGTGACTGTAGTGCCAGTGTCCATCAGCCATAGGTGCAGTACTATCCCCTGTAGGAGGATACTAGGTGACTGTAGTGCCAGTGTCCATCAGCCATAGGTGCAGTAGTATCCCCTGTAGGAGGATACTAGGTGACTGTAGTGCCAGTGTCCATCAGCCATAGGTGCAGTAGTGTCCCCTGTAGGAGGATACTAGGTGACTGTAGTGCCAGTGTCCATCAGCCATAGGTGCAGTAGTATTCCCTGTAGGAGGATACTAGGTGACTGTAGTGCCAGTGTCCATCAGCCATAGGTGCAGTACTGTCCCCTGTAGGAGGATACTAGGTGACTGTAGTACCAGTGTCCATCAGCCATAGGTGCAGTAGTGTCCCCTGTAGGAGGATACTAGGTGACTGTAGTGCCAGTGTCCATCAGCCATAGGTGCAGTAGTATCCCTGTAGGAGGATACTAGGTGACTGTAGTGCCAGTGTCCATCAGCCATAGGTGCAGTAGTGTCCCCTGTAGGAGGATACTAGGTGACTGTAGTGCCAGTGTCCATCAGCCATAGGTGCAGTACTATCCCCTGTAGGAGGATACTAGGTGACTGTAGTGCCAGTGTCCATCAGCCATAGGTGCAGTACTATCCCCTGTAGGAGGATACTAGGTGACTGTAGTGCCAGTGTCCATCAGCCATAGGTGCAGTAGTGTCCCCTGTAGGAGGATACTAGGTGACTGTACTGCCAGTGTCCATCAGCCATAGGTGCAGTAGTATTCCCTGTAGGAGGATACTAGGTGACTAGTGCCAGTGTCCATCAGCCATAGGTGCAGTAGTGTCCCCTGTAGGAGGATACTAGGTGACTGTAGTGCCAGTGTCCATCAGCCATAGGTGCAGTAGTGTCCCCTGTAGGAGGATACTAGGTGACTGTAGTGCCAGTGTCCATCAGCCATAGGTGCAGTACTATCCCCTGTAGGAGGATACTAGGTGACTGTAGTGCCAGTGTCCATCAGCCATAGGTGCAGTAGTATCCCCTGTAGGAGGATACTAGGTGACTGTAGTACCAGTGTCCATCAGCCATAGGTGCAGTAGTATCCCCTGTAGGAGGATACTAGGTGACTGTAGTGCCAGTGTCCATCAGCCATAGGTGCAGTAGTGTCCCCTGTAGGTGGATACTAGGTGACTGTAGTGCCAGTGTCCATCAGCCATAGGTGCAGTAGTATTCCCTGTAGGAGGATACTAGGTGACTGTAGTGCCAGTGTCCATCAGCCATAGGTGCAGTACTATTCCCTGTAGGAGGATACTAGGTGACTGTAGTGCCAGTGTCCATCAGCCATAGGTGCAGTAGTGTCCCCTGTAGGAGGATACTAGGTGACTGTAGTGCCAGTGTCGATCAGCCATAGGTGCAGTAGTGTCCCCTGTAGGAGGATACTAGGTGACTGTAGTGCCAGTGTCCATCAGCCATAGGTGCAGTACTATCCCCTGTAGGAGGATACTAGGTGACTGTAGTGCCAGTGTCCATCAGCCATAGGTGCAGTAGTGTTCCCTGTAGGAGGATACTAGGTGACTGTAGTGCCAGTGTCCATCAGCCATAGGTGCAGTACTATCCCCTGTAGGAGGATACTAGGTGACTGTAGTGCCAGTGTCCATCAGCCATAGGTGCAGTACTATCCCCTGTAGGAGGATACTAGGTGACTGTAGTGCCAGTGTCCATCAGCCATAGGTGCAGTAGTGTCCCCTGTAGGAGGATACTAGGTGACTGTAGTGCCAGTGTCCATCAGCCATAGGTGCAGTAGTGTCCCCTGTAGGTGGATACTAGGTGACTGTAGTGCCAGTGTCCATCAGCCATAGGTGCAGTACTATCCCCTGTAGGAGGATACTAGGTGACTGTAGTGCCAGTGTCCATCAGCCATAGGTGCAGTAGTATCCCCTGTAGGAGGATACTAGGTGACTGTAGTGCCAGTGTCCATCAGCCATAGGTGCAGTAGTGTCCCCTGTAGGAGGATACTAGGTGACTGTAGTGCCAGTGTCCATCAGCCATAGGTGCAGTACTATCCCCTGTAGGAGGATACTAGGTGACTGTAGTGCCAGTGTCCATCAGCCATAGGTGCAGTACTATTCCCTGTAGGAGGATACTAGGTGACTGTAGTACCAGTGTCCATCAGCCATAGGTGCAGTACTATTCCCTGTAGGAGGATACTAGGTGACTGTAGTGCCAGTGTCCATCAGCCATAGGTGCAGTAGTATCCCCTGTAGGAGGATACTAGGTGACTGTAGTGCCAGTGTCCATCAGCCATAGGTGCAGTACTATTCCCTGTAGGAGGATACTAGGTGACTGTAGTGCCAGTGTCCATCAGCCATAGGTGCAGTAGTGTCCCCTGTAGGAGGATACTAGGTGACTGTAGTGCCAGTGTCCATCAGCCATAGGTGCAGTACTATCCCCTGTAGGAGGATACTAGGTGACTGTAGTGCCAGTGTCCATCAGCCATAGGTGCAGTAGTATTCCCTGTAGGAGGATACTAGGTGACTGTAGTGCCAGTGTCCATCAGCCATAGGTGCAGTAGTATTCCCTGTAGGAGGATACTAGGTGACTGTAGTGCCAGTGTCCATCAGCCATAGGTGCAGTACTATTCCCTGTAGGAGGATACTAGGTGACTGTAGTGCCAGTGTCCATCAGCCATAGGTGCAGTAGTATTCCCTGTAGGAGGATACTAGGTGACTGTAGTGCCAGTGTCCATCAGCCATAGGTGCAGTACTATTCCCTGTAGGAGGATACTAGGTGACTGTAGTGCCAGTGTCGATCAGCCATAGGTGCAGTACTATTCCCTGTAGGAGGATACTAGGTGACTGTAGTGCCAGTGTCCATCAGCCATAGGTGCAGTAGTGTCCCCTGTAGGAGGATACTAGGTGACTGTAGTGCCAGTGTCCATCAGCCATAGGTGCAGTAGTGTCCCCTGTAGGAGGATACTAGGTGACTGTAGTGCCAGTGTCCATCAGCCATAGGTGCAGTAGTATTCCCTGTAGGAGGATACTAGGTGACTGTAGTGCCAGTGTCCATCAGCCATAGGTGCAGTACTATTCCCTGTAGGAGGATACTAGGTGACTGTAGTACCAGTGTCCATCAGCCATAGGTGCAGTAGTGTCCCCTGTAGGTGGATACTAGGTGACTGTAGTGCCAGTGTCCATCAGCCATAGGTGCAGTACTATTCCCTGTAGGAGGATACTAGGTGACTGTAGTGCCAGTGTCCATCAGCCATAGGTGCAGTACTATTCCCTGTAGGAGGATACTAGGTGACTGTAGTGCCAGTGTCCATCAGCCATAGGTGCAGTAGTGTCCCCTGTAGGAGGATACTAGGTGACTGTAGTGCCAGTGTCCATCAGCCATAGGTGCAGTAGTGTCCCCTGTAGGTGGATACTAGGTGACTGTAGTGCCAGTGTCCATCAGCCATAGGTGCAGTAGTATTCCCTGTAGGAGGATACTAGGTGACTGTAGTGCCAGTGTCCATCAGCCATAGGTGCAGTAGTGTCCCCTGTAGGAGGATACTAGGTGACTGTAGTGCCAGTGTCCATCAGCCATAGGTGCAGTAGTGTCCCCTGTAGGAGGATACTAGGTGACTGTAGTACCAGTGTCCATCAGCCATAGGTGCAGTACTATTCCCTGTAGGAGGATACTAGGTGACTGTAGTGCCAGTGTCCATCAGCCATAGGTGCAGTAGTATCCCCTGTAGGAGGATACTAGGTGACTGTAGTGCCAGTGTCGATCAGCCATAGGTGCAGTAGTGTCCCCTGTAGGAGGATACTAGGTGACTGTAGTACCAGTATCCATCAGCCATAGGTGCAGTAGTGTCCCCTGTAGGAGGATACTAGGTGACTGTAGTGCCAGTGTCCATCAGCCATAGGTGCAGTACTATCCCCTGTAGGAGGATACTAGGTGACTGTAGTGCCAGTGTCCATCAGCCATAGGTGCAGTAGTGTCCCCTGTAGGAGGATACTAGGTGACTGTAGTGCCAGTGTCCATCAGCCATAGGTGCAGTAGTGTCCCCTGTAGGAGGATACTAGGTGACTAGTGCCAGTGTCCATCAGCCATAGGTGCAGTAGTGTCCCCTGTAGGTGGATACTAGGTGACTGTAGTGCCTAGTTAGATGCATCCCCCCCTTCACAGGAAGTGAGCGAGCAGAGGATGAGTTCTCTTACCAGCGTCAGTTACTCCAGTCTGCCCGATCCCCCTGATGAAGTCTGCTGGACCCTATTGAGTTAATGCTGCAACCTATGTGCTCCATGTAATAACCCGCATTGCCATCAGGCTCCTCTCCCTCTGATACTTATACCCCAGATATGGGGGTCAAGCAGACATCAGGCCCGTGCAGGTTCTAGGTAAAATTTCTCTCAGGGCGAGTGTCAAAAAACCCCAAAACTGCTCGATAAAATCATATCAGAAGAGTACTTGCAACCGTCTCACCATATATATATATTTTTAATGCAAATTGCGGGTCCACAACACACCCGCCCGGCCCCCTATAGAAATGCCTATTGTCCGCAGCTGCGGACAGGAATAGGACATGTTCTATCTTTTGCGGAGCTCGGGGCCGCGCACCACAATTGCGGATGCAGACAGCACACTGTACGCTTGATTAGAAGAACCGTCACTCCTGTATTTTATTCGCCACTCTTGGATATTAGTGACGCGCGTTTCGGCACATGCAAGTGCCTTTGTCAAACTCATGCAAACAGCAAGTGGCAATGAAATGAACGTCAACATATGTTTACATAGCCCGTCCCTCGTCACGTGATAGAAGCTTTCGGGTCATCTGATTCTGACGTCATGTTGGCAAGGCAACCAAAATATGTTTACTAACATCCAAGAAAAAGAAAATGGGTGCGATCCTTCTGTATCATCGAGGATCGTTCAATATCAGTTACACTGTGGAAACACATGGTAATTATTTTTGTTTCTATATTTTCCTCTATGAATATAAATGAATGGTTCTTCGCAATAGGCGTTCTCATAGAAAACTGCTCACCGCGTACTCGCGATTCAACCCCTTGGGTGTCATCGCTTGTAGGCGGTGAATCCAATAGTAACTTCACGCTTCAATAGTAACTCCACCCTATTACCTCCCCTTGGGGGGGGGGGGGGGGGGCAGTACCTCCTCAATGATTTACAACCTAAGTTGGGACACATTATGTTTTTGTTGCGAAAAATGCAAAGGAATCGGTAATAGTAAATTTTCATTGCGAATGGTCGATTTATGTTTAGCAAATCGATCCTTCATCCGCATTGTGGTTTCCCCCACGTAGCAGAGTCCACACGGACATTTCAGTAGAACTATTACAAGAGTGGCGACTAAATATTGATAATTACATCGCAATGAGTGCCGGTTCTTTCTTCTAATCAAGCATCTGGGGGACACCCGCGGACCGTGCACCCACAACAGCAGTGCCGCCCGACATCCATTTTCAAGCAGACTGTATGCTGTCCGCATCCATTTCGTCCCCATAGAGAATGAATGGGTCCGCACCCGTTCCGCAAAATTGCAGAACGGATGCGGACCCATTTTGCAGACGTGTGAATGGAGCCTAACCCCTACACGGTGTAGAGTATACTGTATATTGTGTGGGTCACAGTGTAGCGGTATACTGTATATTGTGTGGGGCACAGTGTAGCGGTATACTGTATATTGTGGGGCACAGTGTAGCTGTATACTGTATATTGTGGGGCACAGTGTAGCGGTATACTGTATATTGTGGGGCACAGTGTAGCGGTATACTGTATATTGTGGGGCACAGTGTAGCGGTATACTGTATATTGTGGGGCACAGTGTAGCTGTATACTGTATATTGTGGGGCACAGTGTAGCGGTATACTGTATATTGTGGGGCACAGTGTAGCGGTATACTGTATATTGTGGGGCACAGTGTAGAGGTATACTGTATATTGTGGGGCACAGTGTAGCGGTATACTGTATATTGTGTGGGGCACAGTGTAGCGGTATACTGTATATTGTGGGGCACAGTGTAGCGGTATACTGTATATTGTGTGGGGCACAGTGTAGCGGTATACTGTATATTGTGGGGCACAGTGTAGCGGTATACCGTATATTGTGGGGCACAGTGTAGAGGTATACTGTATATTGTGGGGCACGGTGTAGCGGTATACTGTATATTGTGGGGCACAGTGTAGAAGTATACTGTATATTGTGGGGCACAGTGTAGAGGTATACTGTATATTGTGGGGCACAGTGTAGAGGTATACTGTATATTGTGGGGCACAGTGTAGCGGTATACTGTATATTGTGGGGCACAGTGTAGAGGTATACTGTATATTGTGCGGCACAGTGTAGCGGTATACTGTATATTGTGGGACACAGTGTAGCGGTATACTGTATATTGTGGGACACAGTGTAGAGGTATACTGTATATTGTGGGGCACAGTGTAGAGGTATACTGTATATTGTGGGGCACAGTGTAGAGGTATACTGTATATTGTGGGGCACAGTGTAGAGGTATACTGTATATTGTGGGGCACAGTGTAGAGGTATACTGTATATTGTGGGGCACAGTGTAGAGGTATACTGTATATTGTCGGGCACAGTGTAGCGGTATACTGTATATTGTGGGGCACAGTGTAGAGGTATACTGTATATTGTGTGCACAGTGTAGAGGTATACTGTATATTGTGGGGCACAGTGTAGAGGTATACTGTATATTGTGGGGCACAGTGTAGAGGTATACTGTATATTGTGTGGCACAGTGTAGAGGTATACTGTATATTGTGGGGCACAGTGTAGAGGTATACTGTATATTGTCGGGCACAGTGTAGAGGTATACTGTATATTGTGTGGCACAGTGTAGAGGTATACTGTATATTGTGTGGCACAGTGTAGAGGTATACTGTATATTGTGGGGCACAGTGTAGAGGTATATTGTGGGGCACGGTGTAGAGGTATATTGTGGGGCACAGTGTAGAGGTATACTGTATATTGTCGGGCACAGTGTAGCGGTATACTGTATATTGTCGGGCACAGTGTAGAGATACTGTATATTGTCGGGCACAGTGTAGAGGTATATTGTGGGGCACGGTGTAGAGGTATATTGTGGGGCACGGTGTAGAGGTATACTGTATATTGTGGGGCCCCCTATCGTCTGTTCCAGCCCAGCAGCCCCCCTTATGTGCCAGGATTGTCATTTTTACATATAAAAAAATAAAAATAAACTTATACTTACCTCCTCCAGGATGCGATGCAGGCCTCTTCTGGCCGGTGTCCCTCGCTGGCTCAGGCGGCGCGATGAGGTCCTCGTGCCGCCTGCACCGGCCTCTTATAGGCTGCCGGCATAGTGCCGGCAGCCTATCGGAGGAACAGGGGGGGGACACACCTCGCCCTGCCGCATTACAGACATTTGTATCGCCGTCCTGAGGACAGCGATACAGATGAGATGACTTTGGAGATGAGTGAGCGCTTCCACAACGGAAGCGCAGCGCAGCGCTCATCTCCTGCTGTGCCCTGCCTGCGCCCCCCTTCTGACAGCGCCCCGGGCGGCTGCCTGCCCCAAGAAACGGCCCTGCATTAGGCACAGCATAGTACTCTGTTTAATACAGCTGGGAAGGTGGTGTGTGGTTGAGCGGTGCTAGTGCACTCCCGCCTACCTCTACACCTTACTGACCCTTTATTCACAGCATCTCTCATGGGGCAGTGTTTTTAACCCTTTAGGTAGCTCACAAAATATCTTTTACTATTTTATCTTTAAAACTGGTGAAAAGTTATGTTTTATTAGTCTGGGACAAGAGTGGTTAGTAGCCGGTTAGGGGGGGGGGGGTGGGGTGGGGGGGGGGTGGTGTGTGTGTGTGTGTGTGTGTGTGTGTGTGTGTGTGTGTGTGTATGTGTATGTGTATATGTATGTGTATGTGTATATGTATATGTATATGTATATGTATGTATATATGTATATATACAGTCATGTGAAAAAATTAGGACACCCTTTGAAAGCATGTGGTTTTTTGTAACATTTTTAATAAATGGTTATTTCATCTCCGTTTCAACAATACAGAGAGATTAAAGTAATCCAACTAAACAAAGAAAACTGAAGAAAAGTCTTTTCAAGATCTTCTGTAAATGTCATTCTACAAAAATGCCTATTCTAACTGAGGAAAAAGATAGGACACCCTTGCCCCTAATAGCGAGTGTTACCTCCTTTGGCTGAAATAACTGCAGTGAGACGGTTCTTGTAGCCATCTACCAGTCTTCGACATCGGTCTGAGGAAATTTTACCCCACTCCTCAATGCAGAACTTTTTCAGCTGTGAGATGTTTGAGGGGTTTCTTGCACGTACAGCCCTTTTCAAGTCACCCCACAGCATCTCAATGGGATTCAAATCTGGACTTTGACTTGGCCATTCCAGGACTCTCCATTTCTTCTTTTTCAGCCAATCTTTGGTTGATTTACTAGTATGTTTTGGGTCATTGTCATGTTGCATGGTCCAGTTCCGCTTCAGCTTTAATTTTCTAACTGATGGTCTCACATGTTCTTCAAGCACCTTCTGATACACAGTAGAATTCATCGTGGATTCTATGATGGTGAGCTGACCAGGTCCTGCTGCAGCAAAGCAGCCCCAAACCATGACACTTCCACCTCCATGCTTCACAGTTGGTATGAGGTTCTTTTCTTGGAATGCTGTGTTTGGTTTACGCCAAACATGTCCTCTGCTGTTGTGTCCAAATAATTCAATTTTGGACTCATCTGTCCAAAGAACATTATTCCAGAAGTCCTGGTCTTTGTCAACTTTATCGCTGGCAAATGTCAGTCTGGCCTCGATGTTTCTCTTGGAAAGCAAAGGTTTCCTCCTTGCACACCTCCCATGCAAGTTAAACTTGTACAGTCTCTTTCTGATTGTAGAGGCATTTACTTCTACATCAACAGTAGCCAGAGCCTGCTGTAGTTCTCGAGATGACACTTTAGGGTTTTTGGATACCTCTTTTAGCATCTTGCGGTCTGCTCTTGGGGTGAACTTGCTGGGGCGACCAGTCCTGGGCATGTTGGCAGTTGTTTTGAAAGCCCTCCACTTGTAGACTATCTTCCGGACAGTGGAATGGCTGATTTCAAAATCTTTTGAGATCTTTTTAAATCCCTTCCCAGACTCATAGGCTGCTACAATCTTTTTTCTGAAGTCCTCTGACAGCTCTTTTGCTCTCACCATGGTGCTCACTCTCACTTCAACAGTCAGGAGCACACCAAACTAAATGTCTGAGGTTTAAATAGGGCAAGCCTCATTCAACATGCAGAGTAACGATCTACTAATTATGTGCACCTGGTGTGATATACCTGTGTGAGATCTGAGCCAATTTAAGAGGGAATACATGTGAGGGTGTCCTATCTTTTTCCTCAGTTAGAATAGGCATTTTTGTAGAATGACATTTACAGAAGATCTTGAAAAGACTTTTCTTCAGTTTTCTTTGTTTAGTTGGATTACTTTAATCTCTCTGTATTGTTGAAATGGAGATGAAATAACCATTTATTAAAAATGTTACAAAAAACCACATGCTTTCAAAGGGTGTCCTAATTTTTTCACATGACTGTATATGTATATATATATATATATATATATATATACATATACATTTTTTTCACATGCTGTTGTGCAAATGGGATAGACAACAGGTGGAAATTATAGGCAATTAGCAAGACACCCCCAATAAAGGAGTGGTTCTGCAGGTGGTGACCACAGACCACTTCTCAGTTCCTATGCTTCCTGACGTTTTGGTCACTTTTGAATGCTGGCGGTGCTTTCACTCTAGTGGTAGCATGAGATGGAGTCTACAACCCACACAAGTGGCTCAGGTAGTGCAGCTTATCCAGGATGGCACATCAATGCGAGCTGTGGCAAGAAGGTTTGCTGTGTCTGTCAGCGTAGTGTCCAGAGCATGGAGGCGCTACCAGGAGACAGGCCAGTACATCAGGAGACGTGGAGGAGGCCGTAGGAGGGCAACAACCCAGCAGCAGGACCGCTACCTCTGCCTTTGTGCAAGGAGGAACAGGAGGAGCACTGCCAGAGCCCTGCAAAATGACCTCCAGCAGGCCACAAATGTGCATGTGTCTGCTCAAACGGTCAGAAACAGACTCCATGAGGGTGATATGAGGGCCCGACGTCCACAGGTGGGGGTTGTGCTTACAGCCCAACACCGTGCAGGACGTTTGGCATTTGCCAGAGAACACCAAGATTGGCAAATTCGCCACTGGCTCTTCACAGATGAAAGCAGGTTCACACTGAGCACATGTGACAGAGTCTGGAGACGCCGTGGAGAACGTTCTGCTGCCTACAACATCCTCCAGCATGACCGGTTTGGCATTGGGTCAGTAATGGTGTGGGGTGGCATTTCTTTGGAGGGCCGCACAGCCCTCCATGTGCTCGCCAGAGGTAGCCTGACTGCCATTAGGTACAGAGATGAGATCCTCAGACCCCTTGTGAGACTATATGCTGGTGCGGTTGGCCCTGGGTTCCTCCTAATGCAAGACAATGCTAGACCTCATGTGGCTGGAGTGTGTCAGCAGTTCCTGCAAGACGAAGGCATTGATGCTATGGACTGGCCCGCCCGTTCCCCAGACCTGAATCCAATTGAGCACATCTGGGACATCATGTCTCGCTCTATCCACCAACGTCACGTTGCACCACAGACTGTCCAGGAGTTGGCAAATGCTTTAGTCCAGGTCTGGGAGGAGATCCCTCAGGAGACCGTCCGCCACCTCATCAGGAGCATGCACAGGCGTTGTAGGGAGGTCATACAGGCACGTGGAGGCCACACACACTACTGAGCCTCATTTTGACTTGTTTTAAGGACATTACATCAAAGTTGGATCAGCCTGTAGTGGGTTTTTTCACTTTAATTTTGAGGGTGACTCCAAATCCAGACCTCCATGGGTTGAAAAATTAGATTTCCATTTTTTAATTTTTGTGTGATTTTGTTGTCAGCACATTCAACTATGTAAAGAACAAAGTATTTCAGAAGAATATTTAATTACTTTAGATCTAGGATGTGTTATTTGTGTGTTCCCTTTTATTTTTTTGAGCAGTGTATATAGACACACGTATACTACTACAGAGGGATCTGGATAGATTGGACTCTTGGGCAGATAAGTGACAAATAAGGTTTAACACTGACAAATGTAAGGTTATGCACATGGGAAGGAATAATGCAAGTCACCCGTACATACTACATGGTAAAACACTCGGTAACACTGATATGGAAAAGGATCTAGGAATTTTAGTGAACAGTAAACTAAGCTGTAGAGACCAGTGTCAGGCAGCTGCTGCCAAGGCCAATAAGATAATGGGTTGCATCAAAAGGGGCATAGATGGCGGTGATGAGAACATAGTCCTACCACTTTACACATCACTAGTCAGACCACACATGGAGGACTGTGTACAGTTCTGGGCTCCTGTGAACAAGGCAGACATAGCAGAGCTGGAGAGGGTTCAGAGGAGGGCAACTAAAGTAATAACTGGAATAGTACCCTGTTAGATTATCAACATTTAGGGTTATTCACGTTAGAAAAAAGACGATTGAGGGGAGATCTAATAATTATGTATAAATATATCAGGGGTCAGTACAGAGATCTATCCCATCATCTTTTTATTTATGTGACTGTGACGAGGGGACATCCTCTGCGTCTGGAGGAAAGAAGGTTAGTACACAAACATAGAAGAGGATTCTTTACTGTAAGAGCAGTGAGACTATGGACTCTATACTGTAAGAGCAGTGAGACTATGGACTCTATACTGTAAGAGCAGTGAGACTATGGACTCTTTACTGTAAGAGCAGTGAGACTATGGACTCTTTACTGTAAGAGCAGTGAGACTATGGACTCTATACTGTAAGAGCAGTGAGACTATGGACTCTTTACTGTAAGAGCAGTGAGACTATGGACTCTATACTGTAAGAGCAGTGAGACTATGGACTATATACTGTAAGAGCAGCGAGACTATGGACTCTATACTGTAAGAGCAGCGAGACTATGGACTCTATACTGTAAGAGCAGTGAGATTATGGACTCTATACTGTAAGAGCAGTGAGACTATGGACTCTTTACTGTAAGAGCAGTGAGACTATGGACTTTACGGTAAGAGCAGTGAGACTATGGACTCTTTACTGTAAGAGCAGTGAGACTATGGACTCTTTACTGTAAGAGCAGTGAGACTATGGACTCTCTACTGTAAGAGCAGTGAGACTATGGACTCTCTACTGTAAGAGCAGTGAGACTATGGACTCTATACTGTAAGAGCGGTGAGACTATGGACTCTATACTGTAAGAGCGGTGAGACTATGGATTCTGTACTGTAAGAGCAGTGAGACTATGGACTCTTTACTGTAAGAGCGGTGAGACTATGGACTCTTTACTGTAAGAGCGGTGAGACTATGGACTCTTTACTGTAAGAGCGGTGAGACTGTGGACTCTATACTGTAAGAGCGGTGAGACTATGGACTCTTTACTGTAAGAGCGGTGAGACTATGGACTCTTTACTGTAAGAGCGGTGAGACTATGGACTCTTTACTGTAAGAGCGGTGAGACTATGGACTCTTTACTGTAAGAGCGGTGAGACTATGGACTCTTTACTGTAAGAGCGGTGAGACTATGGACTCTTTACTGTAAGAGCGGTGAGACTATGGACTCTATACTGTAAGAGCGGTGAGACTATGGACTCTCTACTGTAAGAGCAGTGAGACTATGGACTTTACGGTAAGAGCAGTGAGACTATGGACTCTTTACTGTAAGAGCAGTGAGACTATGGACTCTTTACTGTAAGAGCAGTGAGACTATGGACTCTCTACTGTAAGAGCAGTGAGACTATGGACTCTCTACTGTAAGAGCAGTGAGACTATGGACTATTTACTGTAAGACAGACTATGGACTCCCATCATCTATTTATCCCCAGGATTGTGACAAGGGGATATCCTGTGTGTCTGGAGGAAAGAAGGTTTGTGCACAAACATAGAAGAGGATTCTTTACTGTAAGAGCAGTGAGACTATGGACTCTTTACTGTAAGAGCAGTGAGACTATGGACTCTATACTGTAAGAGCGGTGAGACTATGGATTCTTTACTGTAAGATCAGTGAGACTATGGACTCTATACTGTAAGAGCAGTGAGACTATGGACTCTATACTGTAAGAGCAGTGAGACTATGGACTCTATACTGTAAGAGCAGTGAGACTATGGACTCTATACTGTAAGAGCAGTGAGACTATGGACTCTTTACTGTAAGAGCAGTGAGACTATGGACTCTTTACTGTAAGAGCGGTGAGACTATGGACTCTGTACTGTAAGAGCGGTGAGACTATGGACTCTTTACTGTAAGAGCGGTGAGACTGTGGACTCTTTACTGTAAGAGCAGTGAGACTGTGGACTCTATACTGTAAGAGCAGTGAGACTGTGGACTCTATACTGTAAGAGCAGTGAGACTATGGACTATATACTGTAAGAGCAGTGAGACTATGGACTCTTTACTGTAACAGCAGTGAGACTATGGACTCTTTACTGTAAGAGCAGTGAGACTATAGACTCTTTACTGTACGAGCAGTGAGACTATGGACTCTTTACTGTAATATCAGCGAGACTATGGACTCTTTACTGTAAGAGCAGCGAGACTATGGACTCTATACTGTAAGAGCAGTAAGACTATGGACTCTTTACTGTAAGAGCAGTGAGACTATAGACTCTTTACTGTACGAGCAGTGAGACTACTGTAACAGCAGTGAGTCCACAGTCTTACTGTTCGTGATGGCGAGTAACTCGTGGTGAGTTCACTAATACATCCAGGCCCCTCCTGAAGTCTATTTCTGGAGTGTAATAATATTACAGGCTATAGCTACTAGAGAAGGTTGGTTGATCCAGGGAGTTATTCTGATGCCTGATTGGAGTTGGGAAGGAATTTCTGTCCCCAAAGTGAGGAAAATTGGCTTCTACCTTTTTTTTGCCTTCCTCTGGATCAACTCTCAGGATGACAGCCGGCTCTTTTTTCAGCCTGATATACTATGTTACTATGACCCTATGCAAGGAGTCTGCAGAGAAGGGCCTCATCCCGTGCTCGGCTGCTGGAGCAGCTTATTCCTTCTGCTGAGCAGAAATGAATCTTGGCAGCAGAAGGTCTTCCGTCTCCTCTCAACATCTGCAGAGGCAGTTCCTTGGCCCTTATAGTGTCCGATCCAGAAACAAACTGAACCTGTAGAGTTTCAAACAGGAGGGGTTGAACAGTAGGTAGTAAATCCTTCAGGTGGTAGAGACATCTCAATTGAGTGCTCCTTGGTCCAGACTCTGAGACGTATTAGTAGGCAATAGGTTCCACAATTTGTCCGGTGGAGAATATATTCTGGGGCTCCTGGACTCCCCATGAGAAGGCTGTGTCCCCAAATCTCAAACAACTTGGCTAATGAAATTCTCTGCAGATGCAGGAGAAAGTAGTGTATGTAGGGCTGGACAATACATCAACAAGCAGGGTGCCCCCAATCAGAGCCCCTTCTCAAGAAGTGAAGGCATGGGCAGAGCTGAAGGTCTCCCGCTCACCTGCTGTGCATGTTCAAGGTTCCTGCAACATTCCTGACCTACTGGGTCAAGGTCTAGCAGTCCTAGGAGAACGGGGACGTAGCAGAGACTGACCTCACAGTGTCTCCCTGGGGCTACTGCTAGAAGAGATAGAAGACGTATTATTAATATTGTTAAGCAAGCAAAGCAGGAGGGGGACGTGGATGTTCTTGTCCATCTAGGGACAAATGACCTGGCTTGCAATGAAGTGTCAGAGGTGAAAAAATCTTTTATCACACTTGGTAATGACGTACAGGATTTTGCATCCACCATTTCATTTCCTGAAGTTCTGCCTGTGCATAATGTTCAGAATGATAGGCAGAGGCGCATAAAGGAGTTCAACATATGGCTTGGTAAATGGTGTCAAGAGCAAGGATTTGGCTTTGTTTCTCATGATAGCTCTACTTGGAATAGAAAGGAACTGTACAAAAAAGATGGTTTGCATCTTTCTCTCAAAGGAACAAATGTACTTAGTGAACAACTCCAAGAATTTGCGAAAGAGTATTTAAACTAGGAAGGGGGGAGCAAAAGAGTGAAAATAAGAGTCCAATTGCCCCCCGAAACATAGAATGTGTCGGCAGATAAGAACCATTTGGCCCATCTAGTCTGCCCAATATACTGAGTACTATGGATAGCCTTATGCCTATCCCATGCATGCTTAACCTCCTCCACTGTATTTGCAGCTACCACTTCTGCAGGAAGGCTATTCCATGCATCCACTACTCTCTCAGTAAAGTAATACTTCCTTATATTACTTTTAAACCTTTGCCCCTCTAATTTAAAACTGTGTCCTCTTGTGGTAGTTTTTCTTCTTTTAAATATGCTCTCCTCCTTTACCGAGTTGATTCCCTTTATGTATTTAGCAGTTTCTCTCATCTCCCCTCTGTCTCTTCTTTCTTCCAAGCTATACATATTAAGGTCCTTTAACCTTTCCTGGTAAGTTTTATCCTGCAATCCATGTACTAGTTTAGTAGCTCTTCTCTGAACTCTCTCTAGAGTATCTATATCCTTCTGGAGATATGGCCTCCAGTACTGCGCACAATACTCCAAGTGAGGTCTCACCAGTGTTCTGTACAGCGGCATATGCACTTCACTCTTTCTACTGCTTATACCTCTCCCTATACATCCAAGCATTCTGCTGGCATTTCGTGCTGCTCTATTACATTGTCTTCCCACCTTTAAGTCTTCTGAAATAATTACTCCTAAATCCCTTTCCTCAGATACTGAGGTCAGGACTGTGTCAAATATTCTATATTCTGCCCTTGGGTTTTTACGCCCCAGGTGCATTATCTTGCACTTATCCACATTAAATTTCAGTTGCCAGAGTTCTGACCATTCTTCTAGTTTTCCTAAATCCTTTTCCATTTGGCGTTTCCCTCCAGGAACATCAACCCTGTTACATATCTTTGTGTCATCAGCAAAAAGACAAACCTTCCCATCGAGGCCTTTTGCAATATCACTTATGAAGATATTAAACAAAATCGGTCCCAGTACAGATCCCTGTGGAACCCCACTGGTAACATGACCTTGTTTTGAATGTTCTCCATTGACTACAACCCTCTGTTGTCTGTCACTCAGCCACTGCCTAATCCACTCAACAATATGGGAGTCCAAGCCCAAAGACTGCAGTTTATTGATAAGTCTTCTATGTGGGACAGTGTCAAAAGCCTTACTAAAATCTAGATATGCGATGTCTACTGCACCTCCAAACAATGCCAGAACAGGTCAGAAGCACAGAGGTTAAGAAATGATAAGCTCAGAGTCCTGTCTACAAATGCTCGCAGTTTAGGTAAAAAAATTAATGAACTTGGGTCAATAATGGCATCTGAGAATGTAGATTTAGTGGCTGTTACGGAGACCTGGTTTAATGAAAGAAATGACTGGGACATAACCATACCAGGGTACTCTTTATACAGAAGAGACAGAGAAGGCAAGAAAGGAGGAGGAGTGGCCCTGTATGTGAAAGATAGCATTAAATCTAACCTAATACAAGTTGGTGAGGCCAACATAGAGCCAGTTTGGGTTACGTTGCAGTTTGCTAACCATGCAGTAACTCGTGTAGGTGTGATATATAGACCACCTGGTCAAGTTAAAGAACTAGATGATCTACTAGTTGAAGAAATAGCTAAAATGACAATGAAAGGAGAAGTTATCATTATGGGAGATTTCAATCTTCCAGATATAAACTGGAAAACCAAAATAGCAAGTTCTACCAGGAGTACAGATATTCTAAATTCCCTACTGGGGTTATCTCTACAACAAGTGGTCGAGGAGCCAACCCGGAGGGAGGCCATTTTGGATTTGGTATTCACAAACGGGGATTCGGTATATGATGTCATTGTAGGCGAAACCTTGGGATCTAGTGATCACCAGTCAGTGTGGTTTAATATAAGAACTGTGAAAGAGTCCCACCACACAAAAACAAAAAGTTTTAGATTTTAGAAAAACAGACTTTTCAAAAATGAAATTAGTCATAAATGAGTCCTTATCAGACTGGAACGGATTACATGGAGTCCAGGAGAAATGGGACTACTTAAAAGGTGCATTATTGAAGGCAACAGAAAATTGCATTAGACTCATCAGTAAAAGCAAAAAAAGGAGGAGACCACTGTGGTACTCATCAGAAGTGGCCCAAATCATTAAAAATAAAAAGCTAGCATTTTGTAATTATAAAAACACCAGAGCAATGAAGATAAGGAAATCTACAAGATTAGGCAGAGAGAGGCCAAGCAAGTTATAAGAACTTCTAAAGCGCAGGCAGAAGAAAAACTAGCTCAGTCTATGAAAGAAGGGGATAAGACATTCTTCAGATATATAAATGAAAAAAGGAAATTAAAACAAGGAATAACTAAATTAAAAACAAAGGACGGAAGGTATGTAGAAGAGAATAAAGGGCTAGCCGACTGCCTTAATGAATACTTCTGTTCAGTTTTTACAAAAGAAAAAGGAGAAGGACCTCCACTAGAAAGAATGACTATTAAATCGTTTGATGCATGTATCTTTACAGAGGAAGATGTTCTAAGTTTGCTGTCTAAGGTGAAGACAAATAAGTCACAGGGGCCTGATGAGATACACCCAAAATTATTAAAAGAGCTTAGTGGTGAGCTGGCAAAACCGTTAACAGATTTATTTAACCAATCATTAGTAACAGGAGTCGTCCCGGAAGATTGGAAATTGGCAAATGTCGTGCCCATTCACAAGAAAGGTAGTAGGGAGGAATCGAGCAACTATAGACCAGTGAGTCTGACATCAATAGTAGGCAAATTAATGGAAACCCTATTAAAGGATAGGATTGTGGAACATCTAAAATCCCATGGATTGCAAGATGAAAAACAACATGGGTTTACTTCAGGGAGATCATGTCAAACAAATCTTATAGATTTTTTTGACTGGGTGAATAAAATAATAGACGGTGGAGGTGCAGTAGACATCGCATATCTAGATTTTAGTAAGGCTTTTGACACTGTCCCACATAGAAGACTTATCAATAAACTGCAGTCATTGAGCATGGACTCCCATATTGTTGAGTGGATTAGGCAGTGGCTGAGTGACAGACAACAGAGGGTTGTAGTCAATGGAGAACATTCAAAACAAGGTCATGTTACCAGTGGGGTTCCACAGGGATCTGTACTGGGACCGATTTTGTTTAATATCTTCATAAGTGATATTGCAAAAGGCCTCGCTGGGAAGGTTTGTCTTTTTGCTGATGACACAAAGATATGTAACAGGGTTGATGTTCCTGGAGGGAAACGCCAAATGGAAAAGGATTTAGGAAAACTAGAAGAATGGTCAGAACTCTGGAAACTGAAATTTAATGTGGATAAGTGCAAGATAATGCACCTGGGGCGTAAAAACCCAAGGGCAGAATATAGAATATTTGACACAGTCCTGACCTCAGTATCTGAGGAAAGGGATTTAGGAGTAATTATTTCAGAAGACTTAAAGGTGGGAAGACAATGTAATAGAGCAGCACGAAATGCCAGCAGAATGCTTGGATGTATAGGGAGAGGTATAAGCAGTAGAAAGAGTGAAGTGCTTATGCCGCTGTACAGAACACTGGTGAGACCTCACTTGGAGTATTGTGCGCAGTACTGGAGTCCATATCTCCAGAAGGATATAGATACTCTAGAGAGAGTTCAGAGAAGAGCTACTAAACTAGTACATGGATTGCAGGATAAAACTTACCAGGAAAGGTTAAAGGACCTTAATATGTAGAGCTTGGAAGAAAGAAGAGACAGAGGGGATATGATAGAAACTGCTAAATACATAAAGGGAATCAACTCGGTAAAGGAGGAGAGAAGATTTAAAAGAAGAAAAACTACCACAAGAGGACACAGTTTTAAATTAGAGGGGCAAAGGTTTAAAAGTAATATAAGGAAGTATTACTTTACTGAGAGAGTAGTGGATGCATGGAATAGCCTTCCTGCAGAAGTGGTAGCTGCAAATACAGTGGAGGAGGTTAAGCATGCATGGGATAGGCATAAGGCCATCCTTCATATAAGATAGGGCCGGGGGCTATCCATAGTATTCAGTATATTGGGCAGACTAGATGGGCCAAATGGTTCTTATCTGCCGACACATTCTAGGTTTCTATGAGAGGACCTGAACACTGGAATGCGGGACGCAGTGGAGACTGATCTCATGGCGACCGGCACCAGAGGATGGGACGCGGCAGACACTGAGCTCACAGAGTCCAGGTCCACTGCCAAAGTGGAAACCTTCATTTTCCCAGCTCATTTGGAGGATACAGAGAATTCTCCCAATGCAGACCGTGCGGATCTACAGGACTCAACTGTCTGAAGAGATTCAACCTGGACATCTGCCAAGAGAGGAGCTCCTAGCCTTGTCATCAGTGGATCCATCCTGACGAGATCTAACACTATGCCCATAATTAACTCCCAAAGTTCAATCATTATGGGAACAACGCTGAACAGATCTTATAGTAAATCTTCTCCACCCTCGCTGGACAGTCAGCGGCCACCATTAGACATCTCCAGCATCTAAACCACTTTCCTGATCTCCCAGAAGATGCCTCCAGTGCAGGCACCAACTCCATGTATTCCCCAAAGAAGCTGCTGCTCGGAGGGTAATCTACAACAGATCAGTCCGTGCAGAATACGTCCCACGCGGCTCCCGCGAATAGTTGACCTTTTCAAATGAAGACGATGCTGAAATATTTCCATGGGTGATCGGTCCTCAGGCACGGGGCCACCCGCCTGGTCATATGTCTACAAGTCAGCCCACTAATCAACACAGAAGTCCAGGTGATGACAAAGGGCTTCACTTACTATTCCGGCCTAGGTATTGGAGCTGAGGTGCAAAATACCGGACACAACGCCCAATTCAAGTGCATTTACTTCATAGACAAAACCACATCCGCCATCTAGAACCCAAACGCAGCGTCTGAAAGACGTCCAAATAATCCATAGACTTCATGGAGAACCTTCAGTCCAGGTGGCGGCAGCAGTGGGTACACGCCGCGCACAGGTTGTGACGTTTGGGGGGCACGGCCCCTTCCTCAGGCAGGCGTTGTTTTCATCCTATGGATTTAAATAGTCAAAACCAACCAATCACAACCCAAGGGCAAGAACCAAAACTAAAGGTTTCATTACCGACGGATGGTGGGGGTTAGACTGAATGCTCAGCCGTTCAGGAGACAAGGAGACTAGACGGCGCCTTGGACAGTCTCGGCAGCGGTTCTTAGAAGTACTTTGTTTAAGATGATGGTTTTATATCCATGTATTTTTGTGATTGCTGGTTTTGACTATTTAAATCTATAAGATCAATACAGCACGTGTCTGAGGAAGGGGCGTGCCCCCCAAACATCACGTGTCTGAGGAAGGGGCGTGCCCCCCAAACATCACACGTCTGAGGAAGGGCCGTGCCCCCCAAAACATCACAACACCTGGACTGAACTTGCTCCATGAAGTCTTTATGGATTACTTGGACGTCAAATGCACGTTAATTGAGTTTGGCGTTGTGTCCGGCGCTTTGCATGGATTTGTGAGGATTGACGTGTCCTCGGACACATTTAGAGCACGCAGTGGTCTGGGCTTTTGGATTTGGTTTATTACATTTGAGAGGAGGTGGACATCACACCCATCATCCTCACCATCCGCTGTACAAGGTAAATGGTATAAACGCCGTCCCTTTATTATCTGATGACATCACACCGATTCAGGCTTTTCATCCATAATCCCCATTATGAACCAAACTTAGGCTTCATCTACACATCCCTCAGATCCCGGACTGGCATCCTCCTTCCTGCAGGCGCGCACCGCGTCGTGGTTGCTATGACGCCGTGCGTTTTGTGCCGCAGTACAGTAATACACTTATATGATCTATAATACGAGTGTATTACTGTACTGCGGCAGTAGCACAAAGCGCACGGCGTCATAGCAACCAATGACGCGGTGCGCGCCTGCAGGATGTCAGTCCGGTATCTGACGGACGTGTGAATGAAGCCTTAGGGCTCGTGCACACAAACGTACTTTTTGTCCGTGTCTGTTCCGGTTTTTTCCTGGCCCGTATGCAGAACCATTCATTTTAACAGGGAAGCAAAAAACACGGAAATGAGTCAGTTCCACAACAAAATTTTGTGGACAAGGACAGACGTTTTTACAATGGATCCGAAGAAAAAAAAAAAAAAAAAACCACGATATAACACGGACGTCACATACGGTCGTGTGTAGAAGCCCTTACATCATCAGTCACATGATACAGGATTATATAACCGCAGAGGACAAGTGAGACGTCCCTGTATGAACAGGACCCTGATAAAGCGCCTCCGCTGTGCTCAACACAAGAGTACTATAACTCCCAGCAAAGACAGACGATTATCCTGAGGGGTGGTGCAGTTCTAGGAATGATCTGAGGAAAACTGAAAAAGCTTGGTGGCCATGTCTGAATGCGGGGTCTTCACTAAAACCCGTCCCCATCATATGTTCTGGCTTTAGGAGTGAGAAAGCTACAGGTCTGATCAGCGTGTGAACTGCCGCCCATCGTTCCGACCACTTTTATTGACGTGCTTGAAGATTTTAGATTTGTGCAGATTTTTAGACTTTTGATACCCAAATCCTCCTCCGCCTCCTCGTTTCTGGAGCTTCTTCCCACCGCTGCTGTTTACATCTGAGGACATGGAGTTAAGGAAAGGGAAAGACGAAAGAAGAGAATGACTCACAATACAGAAGACAGGCTCAGAGCAGGAGAACATCAGAAATCATCGTGACCCCATCACTTAGACAATACAGAAGACAGGTGAAGGCTCAGAGCAGGAGGACATCAGAAATCATCGTGAACCCATCACTTAGACAATACAGAAGACAGGTGAAGGCTCGGAGCAGGAGAACATCAGAAATCATCGTGAACCCATCACTTAGACAATACAGAAGACAGGTGAAGGCTCGGAGCAGGAGAACATCAGAAATCATCGTGAACCCATCACTTAGACAATACAGAAGACAGGTGAAGGCTCGGAGCAGGAGAACATCAGAAATCACTGTGAACCCATCACTTAGACAATACAGAAGACAGGGCACCAGGTGAAGGCTCGGAGCAGGAGAACATCAGAAATCACTGTGACCCCCATCACTTAGACAATACAGGGCACCAGGTGAAGGCTCGGAGCAGGAGAACATCAGAAATCATCGTGACCCCATCACTTAGACAATACAGGGCACCAGGTGAAGGCTCGGAGCAGGAGAACATCAGAAATCATCGTGACCCCATCACTTAGACAATACAGGGCACCAGGTGAAGGCTCGGAGCAGGAGAACATCAGAAATCATCGTGACCCCATCACTTAGACAATACAGAAGACAGGTGAAGGCTCGGAGCAGGAGAACATCAGAAATCACCATGACCCCCATCACTTAGACAATACAGAAGACAGGTGAAGGCTCGGAGCAGGAGAACATCAGAAATCACCATGACCCCCATCACTTAGACAATACAGAAGACAGGGCACCAGGTGAAGGCTCGGAGAAGGAGAACATCAGAAATCATCGTGACCCCATCACTTAGACAATACAGAAGACAGGTGAAGGCTCAGAGCAGGAGAACATCAGAAATCATCGTGAACCCATCACTTAGACAATACAGAAGACAGGTGAAGGCTCGGAGCAGGAGAACATCAGAAATCACCGTGACCCCCATCACTTAGACAATACAGAAGACAGGGCACCAGGTGAAGGCTCGGAGCAGGAGAACATCAGAAATCATCGTGACCCCATCACTTAGACAATACAGAAGACAGGTGAAGGCTCAGAGCAGGAGAACATCAGAAATCATCGTGAACCCATCACTTAGACAATACAGAAGACAGGTGAAGGCTCGGAGCAGGAGAACATCAGAAATCATCGTGAACCCATCACTTAGACAATACAGAAGACAGGGCACCAGGTGAAGGCTCGGAGCAGGAGAACATCAGAAATCACCGTGACCCCCATCACTTAGACAATACAGAAGACAGGGCACCAGGTGAAGGCTCGGAGAAGGAGAACATCAGAAATCATCGTGACCCCCATCACTTAGACAATACAGGGCACCAGGTGAAGGCTTGGAGCAGGAGAACATCAGAAATCACCGTGACCCCCATCACTTAGACAATACAGAGCCACCAGGTGAAGGCTCGGAGCAGGAGAACATCAGAAATCATCGTGAACCCATCACTTACACAATACAGAAGACAGGGCACCAGGTGAAGGCTCGGAGCAGGAGAACATCAGAAATCATCGTGACCCCCATCACTTAGACAATACAGGGCACCAGGTGAAGGCTCGGAGCAGGAGAACATCAGAAATCACCGTGACCCCCATCACTTAGACAATACAGAAGACAGGGCACCAGGTGAAGGCTCGGAGCAGGAAAACATCAGAAATCACTGTGAACCCATCACTTAGACAATACAGGGCACCAGGTGAAGGCTCGGAGCAGGAGAACATCAGAAATCACCGTGACCCCCATCACTTAGACAATACAGAAGACAGGGCACCAGGTGAAGGCTCGGAGAAGGAGAACATCAGAAATCATCGTGACCCCCATCACTTAGACAATACAGGGCACCAGGTGAAGGCTCGGAGCAGGAGAACATCAGAAATCATCGTGAACCCATCACTTACACAATACAGAAGACAGGGCACCAGGTGAAGGCTCGGAGCAGGAGAACATCAGAAATCACTGTGAACCCATCACTTAGACAATACAGAAGACAGGGCACCAGGTGAAGGCTCGGAGCAGGAGAACATCAGAAATCACCGTGACCCCCATCACTTAGACAATACAGAAGACAGGGCACCAGGTGAAGGCTCGGAGAAGGAGAACATCAGAAATCATCGTGACCCCCATCACTTAGACAATACAGGGCACCAGGTGAAGGCTTGGAGCAGGAGAACATCAGAAATCACCGTGACCCCCATCACTTAGACAATACAGAGCCACCAGGTGAAGGCTCGGAGCAGGAGAACATCAGAAATCACCGTGACCCCCATCACTTAGACAATACAGAAGACAGGGCACCAGGTGAAGGCTCGGAGCAGGAGAACATCAGAAATCATCGTGACCCCCATCACTTAGACAATACAGAAGACAGGGCACCAGGTGAAGGCTCGGAGCAGGAGAACATCAGAAATCATCGTGACCCCATCACTTAGACAATACAGGGCACCAGGTGAAGGCTCGGAGCAGGAGAACATCAGAAATCATCGTGACCCCATCACTTAGACAATACAGGGCACCAGGTGAAGGCTCGGAGCAGGAGAACATCAGAAATCATCGTGACCCCATCACTTAGACAATACAGAAGACAGGTGAAGGCTCGGAGCAGGAGAACATCAGAAATCACCATGACCCCCATCACTTAGACAATACAGAAGACAGGTGAAGGCTCGGAGCAGGAGAACATCAGAAATCACCATGACCCCCATCACTTAGACAATACAGAAGACAGGGCACCAGGTGAAGGCTCGGAGAAGGAGAACATCAGAAATCACCGTGAACCCATCACTTAGACAATACAGGGCACCAGGTGAAGGCTCGGAGCAGGAGAACATCAGAAATCATCGTGACCCCATCACTTAGACAATACAGAAGACAGGTGAAGGCTCGGAGCAGGAGAACATCAGAAATCATCGTGAACCCATCACTTAGACAATACAGAAGACAGGTGAAGGCTCGGAGCAGGAGAACATCAGAAATCATCGTGAACCCATCACTTAGACAATACAGAAGACAGGGCACCAGGTGAAGGCTCGGAGCAGGAGAACATCAGAAATCACTGTGAACCCATCACTTAGACAATACAGAAGACAGGGCACCAGGTGAAGGCTCGGAGCAGGAGAACATCAGAAATCACTGTGAACCCATCACTTAGACAATACAGAAGACAGGGCACCAGGTGAAGGCTCGGAGCAGGAGAACATCAGAAATCACCGTGACCCCCATCACTTAGACAATACAGAAGACAGGGCACCAGGTGAAGGCTCGGAGAAGGAGAACATCAGAAATCATCGTGACCCCCATCACTTAGACAATACAGGGCACCAGGTGAAGGCTTGGAGCAGGAGAACATCAGAAATCACCGTGACCCCCATCACTTAGACAATACAGAGCCACCAGGTGAAGGCTCGGAGCAGGAGAACATCAGAAATCATCGTGAACCCATCACTTACACAATACAGAAGACAGGGCACCAGGTGAAGGCTCGGAGCAGGAGAACATCAGAAATCATCGTGACCCCCATCACTTAGACAATACAGGGCACCAGGTGAAGGCTCGGAGCAGGAGAACATCAGAAATCACCGTGACCCCCATCACTTAGACAATACAGAAGACAGGGCACCAGGTGAAGGCTCGGAGCAGGAGAACATCATTAATCACTGTGAACCCATCACTTACACAATACAGAAGACAGGGCACCAGGTGAAGGCTCGGAGCAGGAGAACATCAGAAATCATCGTGACCCCCATCACTTACACAATACAGAAGACAGGGCACCAGGTGAAGGCTCGGAGCAGGAGAACATCAGAAATCATCGTGACCCCCATCACTTACACAATACAGAAGACAGGGCACCAGGTGAAGGCTCGGAGCAGGAGAACATCAGAAATCACCGTGACCCCCATCACTTAGACAATACAGAAGACAGGGCACCAGGTGAAGGCTCGGAGAAGGAGAACATCAGAAATCATCGTGACCCCCATCACTTAGACAATACAGGGCACCAGGTGAAGGCTTGGAGCAGGAGAACATCAGAGATCACCGTGACCCCCATCACTTAGACAATACAGAGCCACCAGGTGAAGGCTCGGAGCAGGAGAACATCAGAAATCATCGTGAACCCATCACTTACACAATACAGAAGACAGGGCACCAGGTGAAGGCTCGGAGCAGGAGAACATCAGAAATCATCGTGACCCCCATCACTTAGACAATACAGGGCACCAGGTGAAGGCTCGGAGCAGGAGAACATCAGAAATCACCGTGACCCCCATCACTTACACAATACAGAAGACAGGGCACCAGGTGAAGGCTCGGAGCAGGAGAACATCAGAAATCATCGTGACCCCCATCACTTAGACAATACAGAAGACAGGGCACCAGGTGAAGGCTCGGAGCAGGAGAACATCAGAAATCATCGTGACCCCCATCACTTACACAATACAGAAGACAGGGCACCAGGTGAAGGCTCGGAGCAGGAGAACATCAGAAATCATCGTGACCCCCATCACTTACACAATACAGAAGACAGGGCACCAGGTGAAGGCTCGGAGCAGGAGAACATCAGAAATCTCAATCTGCTGAGTAATTCCTGCAGCTGCCACTAGGGGAGGCTGTGAGGTGTAATGTAATCGTCCACTAGCGCAGCCCCTCCCCCGGTTCAGTGACATCACAGTGATGTTGTACGGAGAACATGAGCAGGTAAAGGATACTGAGGTCGACAAACGGGGGGATCTGGAACCCAAAGGACAGACACACTTTTGGCAAATCCAAGGTGTTGACGTTAAATATCTGTTTGTGAGAGTGCGAGTCGTAGGCCCGGATGTACGCCTTGTACGCCTCCTGCGCAGACTTGTGCAGGTAATAATTCTTCTCTATCAGTTTCTCCAGCTGAAATGAGACAATAAAGAATGTACAAAATTCACAAAAACCACCATCCCCCCAATCTCCGTCATCATTCCCGTGGCCCCTGATGTGGCCCCTGTACAGGTTCAGCTTCAGGCCGTCCACAGATATCACAGGTTTGTAGTTGGGTCTATGGGGGCCAGCAAGTGACCCCAACCCCAGCAGACGGGGGACATGGAGATGTGCACGGAGCCGAGGTCGCTATCACCCACAGCGGTGGCCGTACCTGAGACTGGATGTCGGAGATCTTACTCCAGGAGAACTCAAACTCACTTAGCGGCACCTGGAAAAGAAAGATGACTGAGTTATGAGTGGGCAAGGGGCGTCATGGCGGTAGGGGGCGGGGAGCCCGCCATGGCTGTAGTGGGAGGGGAGCCCGTCATGGCTGTAGTGGGCGGGGGAGGGGAGCCCGTCAAGGATGTAGGGGGGCGGGGGAGCCCGTCAAGGATGTAGGGGGGCGGGGGAGGGGAGCCCGTCAAGGATGTAGGGGGGCGGGGGAGGGGAGCCCGTCAAGGATGTAGGGGGGCGGGGGAGGGGAGCCCGTCATGGCTGTAGGCTGTAGTGGGCGGGGGAGGGGAGCCCGTCATGGCTGTAGGCTGTAGTGGGCGGGGGAGGGGAGCCCGTCATGGTTGTAGGGGGGCGGGGGAGGGGAGCCTGTCATGGCTGTAGGGGGGCGGGGGAGGCTGTCAAGGATGTAGGGGGCGGGGGCCCCGCCATGGCTGTAGGGGGGCGTGGGAGGGGAGCCCGCCATGGCTGCCGGTTCACCTTGGCTTGTTTTAGGTATCGCAGGAACCCCAGCTCCTCCGGGCGCAGGATCAGTAAGGCGTGGCCCCGCCCATCAATCCCCCGCGCTGTTCGCCCCACTCTGTGGATATATTCCTGTGAAGTAGAAAGAAGTGGTCATCACTCTCATCATCCGTGTCACCTCCAGAATAACACAATGCTGGGACCAGCACCTTGGGGTCATCTGGGGGGTCATACTGCACAATCCAGTCCACCTCGGGGATGTCCAGTCCTCGGGCCGCCACGTCCGTGCACAGGAGGATTCCCGTGTCCGCGTTACAGAACTGGAAGAAGGTGGTGGTGCGTTTCGTCTGCTTTTGCTTCCCCTGAGCGGAAAGAGGGTGAAGAATCAACACAGGTGGTGGTGGGGGGGGACGGCCGTCTACTCCACAACACAGGGGGGGGGGGGGGGGCCGTCTACTCCACAACACAGGGGGGGGGGGGCCGTCTACTCCACAACACAGAGGGGGGCCGTCTACTCCACAACACAGAGGGGGGACGTCTACTCCACAACACAGAGGGGGGACGTCTACTCCACAACACAGAGGGGGGACGTCTACTCCACAACACAGAGGGGGGACGTCTACTCCACAACACAGAGGGGGGACGGCGTCTACTCCACAACACAGGGGGGGGGGGGCGTCTACTCCACAACACAGGGGGGGGGGGGGGGGCGTCTACTCCACAACACAGGGGGGGGGGGGGGCCGTCTACTCCACAACACAGGGGGGGGGGGGGGGCCGTCTACTCCACAACACAGGGGGGGGGGGGCAGTCTACTCCACAACACAGGGGGGGGACGCCTACTCCACAACACAGGGGGGGGACGTCTACTCCACAACACAGAGGGGGGACGTCTACTCCACAACACAGAGGGGGGACGTCTACTCCACAACACAGAGGGGGGACGTCTACTCCACAACACAGAGGGGGGACGTCTACTCCACAACACAGAGGGGGGACGTCTACTCCACAACACAGAGGGGGGACGTCTACTCCACAACACAGGGGGGGGACGTCTACTCCACAACACAGAGGGGGGACGTCTACTCCACAACACAGGGGGGGGACGTCTACTCCACAACACAGAGGGGGGACGTCTACTCCACAACACAGAGGGGGGACGTCTACTCCACAACACAGGGGGGGGACGTCTACTCCACAACACAGAGGGGGGACGTCTACTCCACAACAGATGGGGGGGGCCGTCTACTCCACAACAGATGGGGGGGGCCGTCTACTCCACAACACAGGGGGGGGGCCGTCTACTTCACAACACAGGGGGGGGGGCCCCGTCTACTCCACAACACAGGGGGGGGGGGGGGGCCGTCTACTCCACAACACAGGGGGGGGGGGGCGTCTACTCCACAACATGGGGGGGGGGACGTCTACTCCACAACACGGGGGGGACGGACGTCTACTCCACAACACGGGGGGGGGGGGGGGGACGTCTACTCCACAACACAGAGGGGGGACGTCTACTCCACAACACAGGGGGGGGACGTCTACTCCACAACACAGGGGGGGGACGTCTACTCCACAACACAGGGGGGGGACGTCTACTCCACAACACAGAGGGGGGACGTCTACTCCACAACACAGAGGGGGGACGTCTACTCCACAACACAGAGGGGGGACGTCTACTCCACAACACAGAGGGGGGACGTCTACTCCACAACACAGAGGGGGGACGTCTACTCCACAACACAGGGGGGGGACGTCTACTCCACAACACAGGGGGGGGACGTCTACTCCACAACACAGGGGGGGGACGTCTACTCCACAACACAGAGGGGGGACGTCTACTCCACAACACAGGGGGGGGACGTCTACTCCACAACACAGGGGGGGGACGTCTACTCCACAACACAGAGGGGGGACGTCTACTCCACAACACAGAGGGGGGACGTCTACTCCACAACAGATGGGGGGGGACGTCTACTCCACAACACAGAGGGGGGACGTCTACTCCACAACACAGGGGGGGGGCGTCTACTCCACAACACAGAGGGGGGACGTCTACTCCACAACATGAGGCACACCCTGCAGGGTGCCGCCACCGGGTACTCACGTGAATGGCCATCACCGGGAGGTCGATGTAGTTGAGGAGCTCATAGTGGAATTTCACCGACATGCAGGACGAGAAGAAAACCATCATCTTCTTCTTGCGGTTCTTCTTCAGGAAGGTGAAGAGCAGCAGGAAGCGCTTCTCCGAGGAACACACCACGTAACCCTGAGAGGACAACATCTGATGAGGTAACGGGGAACACTGCTCAACTCCACAGAGCCACCCCCCCCAATTACTGGGACGCTCCCTACAATATACTACCTCATATTCCCTCTCTGACCTGTCATGGACTCCACCTGACCTCGGAGGACTCCTATGGTACCAGACCCTGGAAGGTGCTCAGTGCCAGTGATGGCGAACACATGCGGGCTGCCATCTTAAATCACAAGTCCGGCGAGGCACAGGTAAGTCCTTGCCTGCGCCGCGAGCCGGTCTGAAACAAATGCGGTCGCCGGGAGCAGGCAGTTCCGAGAACAGCCACCGGGGGGCCTTCATCGGGCTGTTCTCGGAACTACCTGCTCCCGGTGACCGCATTTGTTTCAGACCAGCTCGCGGCGCAGGCAAGGACTTACCTGTGCCTCGCCGTACTTGTGATTTAAGATGGCAGCCCGCATGTGTTCGCGGGCGAACACGGCGACCAGACTGACACCTGGGGCTTTGGAGACATTATCACCTTCATCTCTTCGTCAGTGTGGCTGGGCATTATCCTGCTGACAGAGGACTCTGCCACTAGGGGGCACCACTGCCATGTACAACAGTTAGGTAGGTGGAACATGTCACATCCACATGACGGCGTCCGCCGGCTTCTCCTACCCATAGTGCACCTGGCTCTTCTCCAGGTAAGTCACACACACCCCCGACCCTCCACATGATGTAATGTGAGTCCTCAGACCAGGCCGCCTTCCTCCCATGGTGCACCTGGTGCCATCTCTTCTCCAGGTAAGTCACACACACCCCCGGCCGTCCACATGATGTAATGTGATTCCTCAGACCAGGCCGTCTTCCTCCCATGATGCACCTGGTGCCATCTCTTCTCCAGGTAAGTGACACACACCCCCACATGATGTAATGTGAGTCCTCAGACCAGGCCGCCTTCCTCCCATAGTGCACCTGGTGCCATCTCTTCTCCAGGTAAGTCACACACACCCCCGACCCTCCACATGGTGTAATGTGAGTCCTCAGACCAGGCCGTCTTCCTCCCATGGTGCACCTGGTGCCATCTCTTCTCCAGGTAAGTCACACACACCCCCGGCCGTCCACATGGTGTAATGTGATTCCTCAGACCAGATGTCTTCCTCCCATGGTGCACCTGGTGCCATCTCTTCTCTAGGTAAGTCACACACACCCCCGGCCGTCCACATGATGTAATGTGATTCCTCAGACCAGATGTCTTCCTCCCATGGTGCCATCTCTTCTCCAGGTAAGTGACACACACCCCCACATGATGTAATGTGAGTCCTTAGACCAGGCCGCCTTCCTCCCATAGTGCACCTGGTGCCATCTCTTCTCCAGGTAAGTCACACACACCCCCGACCCTCCACATGGTGTAATGTGAGTCCTCAGACCAGGCCGTCTTCCTCCCATGGTGCACCTGGTGCCATCTCTTCTCCAGGTAAGTCACACACACCCCCGGCCGTCCACATGGTGTAATGTGATTCCTCAGACCAGATGTCTTCCTCCCATGGTGCACCTGGTGCCATCTCTTCTCTAGGTAAGTCACACACACCCCCGGCCGTCCACATGGTGTAATGTGATTCCTCAGACCAGGCCGTCTTCCTCCCATGGTGCCATCTCTTCTCCAGGTAAGTGACACACACCCCCACATGATGTAATGTGAGTCCTCAGACCAGGCCGCCTTCCTCCATTGCTCTGTGCTGACACTGTAGGCATTTATGGTAGTGGACAGGGGTGACATGGGCGCTCTGACCGATACGCGGATACTCCCCCCACCCCCATACACAGACTGCGGAGATGTCCTGACACCTTTCTATCATGGCCAGCAGCTCCTCTGTGGGATCGGACCAGACGGGCTGACCTTCACCCCAGTTCACTGGTGCTCCTTGCTTGGAGCACTTCTGGTGTCTGCCGCTCAGATGTGTCACTGACCCCACAGGTCACCTGCTGTACAATACACCCCCGACAGGCGCCATTGTCACCGGGCAGTGTCATTTACCCATCGGTGGCTGCAATGTTCTTCCTCACCTGCTCCAGACCGTCCACCGTGGCCGTGTCCTTGTTGTCGTCCACCCCCACATACAGCGGCTCCTTCTTGAGGGAGATCCGCGCCAGGTCCTCCACCTTGCGAGTCTGAGTGGCAGAGAACAGCATGGTCTGCCTGCGCTCTGCGGGAGGAGAGAGGAGTATATAGTATATGCATACAGAGGCCGCGCCCAAGCCCCGGAGATCAGCGGCCGCCGGTCACTCACTTGGTAACAGGTTGATGATCTGCTTCATTTCCTGCTCGAACCCGACCTCCAGGATGCGATCGGCCTCGTCGATGACCAGACACTGCAGGTTTTTGTACATGAATCCTGGCGTGTTCTGCAGGAAGACACAGCGTAAAGATGGCGGCTCTTTCTGTGACATCACCTGACACCGGGGCCGGCCTCACCTGCATGTGGTCCAGGAGCCTCCCCGGGGTCGCCACAACAATATTAACCCCATTGGCCAGTTTCTGAGCTTCTGCCGACCGGTTACTGCCGCCCATAATCAGCCCGTAGGTGTGGACGTGATGCGCCATCAGCTCCTTCAGGACCCCGTATGTCTGCATGGCGAGCTCCCGCGTGGGCGACAAGATGAGCACCCCCGTCCCTACAGCAACAAAAAGCGTCAATGGTGGGGAAGGGGGCAAAACAAGCGCTCCACTTGGGGGGGGGGGGGGGAAGGGGGCAAAACGAGCGCTCCACTGGGGGGGGGGGGGGAGAACGAGCGCTCCACTGGTGGGGGGGGGGGCGGAGAACGAGCGCTCCACTAGGGGGGGGGAGAACGAGCGCTCCACTAGAACGAGCGCTCCACTGGGGGGGGGGGGGGGGAGAACGAGCGCCCCACTGGGGGGGGGGGGGGAGAACGAGCGCTCCCCTGGGGGGGAGGGGGGGGAACGAGCGCTCCACTGGGGGGGGGAAGGGGGCAAAACGAGCGCTCCACTGGGGGGGGGAAGGGGGCAAAACGAGCGCTCCACTGGGGGAGGGAAGGGGGCAAAACAAGCGCTCCACTGGGGGAGGGAAGGGGGCAAAACAAGCGCTCCACGGGGGGGGGGGGGGAGAACGAGCGCTCCACTAGGGGGGGGGAGAACGAGCGCTCCACTAGGGGGGGGCGGGGGGAGAGAACGAGCGCTCCACTAGGGGGGGGGCGGGGGGAGAGAACGAGCGCTCCACTAGGGGGGGGCGGGGGGAGAGAACGAGCGCTCCACTAGGGGGGGGCGGGGGGAGAGAACGAGCGCTCCACTAGGGGGGGGTGGGGGGGGGGAGAGAACGAGCGCTCCACTCGGGAGAGAACGAGCGCTCCACTAGGGGGGGGTGGGGGGGGGGAGAGAACGAGCGCTCCACTAGGGGGGGGTGGGGGGGGAGAGAACGAGCGCTCCACTAGGGGGGGGGTGGGGGGGGAGAGAACGAGCGCTCCACTAGGGGGGGGTGGGGGGGGAGAGAACGAGCGCTCCACTAGGGGGGGGGGGGGGGGGGGGGAGAACGAGCGCTCCACTAGGGGGGGGGGGGGGGGGGGGAGAGAACGAGCGCTCCACTGGGGGGGGGGGGAACGAGCGCTCCACTGGGGGGGGGGAAGGGGGCAAAACGAGCGCTCCACTGGGGGGGGAAGGGGGCAAAACGAGCGCTCCACTGGGGGGGGGGGGGGGGAGAACGAGCGCTCCACTAGGGGGGGGGGGAGAGAACGAGCGCTCCACTAGGGGGGGGGGAGAGAACGAGCGCTCCACTAGGGGGGGGCGGGGGGAGAGAACGAGCGCTCCACTAGGGGGGGGCGGGGGGAGAGAACGAGCGCTCCACTAGGGGGGGGTGGGGGGGAGAGAACGAGCGCTCCACTAGGGGGGGGTGGGGGGGGAGAGAACGAGCGCTCCACTGGGGGCGGGGGGGAACAAGCGCTTCACTGGGAAGGGGGGACGACGACTACAATTCTCACCATTCCGCGGCATAAACCTAAGCTTGTAGACCAGTTCTATGGTTGGGACCAGGAAGGCGAGCGTCTTACCGCTACCGGTGCGAGCGGCAGCCAGAACGTCCCTGCAACATCACAGAGGAAATGAGTGTCACATACCGATCCCTGCATCCCCGCCCTCCGCTGTACAGGCGCTCACCTGCCCTCCAGGAGCGGTCTGATGGTTTTATGCTGGATCTCCGTCATGTGAGTGAAGCCCATCTCAGCCACGGCCTTCAGCGTGTTCTCATTCACCAGGTCGGCCAGGGAGGAGAACGCCGTGTCCTCAAACGCCCCTAAATACAGAGTGGAGGTCAGTGCGGGCGCAGCGTCACAGGACCGCGGCGCGGAGGTCGGTGCGGGCGCAGCGTCACAGGACCGCGGCGCGGAGGTCGGTTGCTTGCGCAGCGTCACAGGACCGCGGCGCGGAGGTCGGTGCGGGCGCAGCGTCACAGGACCGCGGCGCGGAGGTCGGTGCGGGCGCAGCGTCACAGGACCGCGGCGCGGAGGTCGGTGCGGGCGCAGCGTCACAGGACCGCGGCGCGGAGGTCGGTGCGGCCGCAGCGTCACAGGACCGCGGCGCGGAGGTCGGTGCGGCCGCAGCGTCACAGGACCGCGGCGCGGAGGTCGGTGCGGCCGCAGCGTCACAGGACCGCGGCGCGGAGGTCGGTGCGGGCGCAGCGTCACAGGACCGCGGCGCGGAGGTCGGTGCGGGCGCAGCGTCACAGGACCGCGGCGCGGAGGTCGGTGCGGGCGCAGCGTCACAGGACCGCGGCGCAGAGTCACAGGACCGCGGCGCAGAGTCACAGGACCGCGGCGCAGAGTCACAGGACCGCGGCGCAGAGTCACAGGACCGCGGCGCAGAGTCACAGGACCGCGGCGCAGAGTCACAGGACCGCGGCGCAGAGTCACAGGACCGCGGCGCAGAGTCACAGGACCGCGGCGCAGAGTCACAGGACCGCGGCGCAGAGTCACAGGACCGCGGCGCAGAGTCACAGGACCGCGGCGCAGAGTCACAGGACCGCGGCGCAGAGTCACAGGACCGCGGCGCAGAGTCACAGGACCGCGGCGCAGAGTCACAGGACCGCGGCGCAGAGGCCGGTGCGGGGGCAGCGTCACAGGACCGCGGCGCAGAGGTCGGTGCGGACGCAGGGTCACAGGCGTACGTATATTTGTGCTCGGATAGTCGGCCACGTTTGGGGAGTGGACGGGCTCCGGCGCTTGTGGTAGGCAGGGGTTGGGGGTCTGGGACAGCTCAGCTGAGACACCGGAGCCCCTTCTGCTTCCAGCATTTTTAAGTAATGGAATCAAACAAAGGGGGGGGGGGGGGGGGGAGGAGAAGAAAAGGGAAACGAGGGGGGCTCTTAATATGATAACCCCAGAGCATCTAGCCACGCCCCCTGAGGACTCCACCCCCCCCACAGGGTGTAACTGTCAGGATCGCTCACCAGTTAATCCCATTGGCAGACCAGGCTCCTCCTCCTCGTCAGTCTCCCGGGCAGTAACATTAGGCTCCTCCCCCTCTGTCTCCTGGGTGGTTACTTTTGGCTCCGCCTCTTCATTGTTTAGTCGCTTGGCATCTATAGTTAAGACATGATGAAATGGTCACATGACTGCTGTGCCCCACCCCCAGAGGGGCCGTTGTTATGGAGCTGAGTACACCAACACAATGCCACGCCCATCACAGGGCCGAGGGTCCCCGGGGCCCCAGTGACCACCCCTCACCAGTCTGCTCAGTCACCAGCTTCCGCTTCCTCTTCTTCCTGGTGCCCCCGGGGGTCTCAGGATTCTCCTCCACGTCTCCATTTACCGGGACCCCCGCCTCTGGAGCCGTCTCCTCGCTGCTCCGCTCCTCCTGGTCGACAACTGCGTCCCCCGCCAGGCCTGACAACGAGAGAGCAGGGATTAGAGCGCCAACACCACAGCTCGTCAGCCCCTTGGGCTCTCTCTCTCTTCCCCGGGCAGTCTCTCTCTCTCTCTTCCCCGGGCAGTCTCTCTCTCTCTCTTCCCCGGGCAGTCCCTCTCTCTCTCTTCCCCGGGCAGTCCCTCTCTCTCTCTTCCCCGGGCAGTCCCTCTCTCTCTCTCTTCCCCGGGCAGTCCCTCTCTCTCTCTCTTCCCCGGGCAGTCCCTCTCTCTCTCTCTTCCCCGGGCAGTCCCTCTCTCTCTCTCTTCCCCGGGCAGTCCCTCTCTCTCTCTCTCTCTTCCCCGGGCAGTCCCCCTCTCTCTCTCTTCCCCGGGCAGTCCCCCCCTCTCTCTCTCTCTCTCTCTCTCTTCCCCGGGCAGTCCCTCTCTCTCTCTCTCTCTTCCCCGGGCAGTCCCTCTCTCTCTCTCTCTCTCCCCCGGGCAGTCCCTCTCTCTCTCTCTCTCTCCCCCGGGCAGTCCCTCTCTCTCTCTCTCTTCCCCGGGCAGTCCCTCTCTCTCTTCCCCGGGCAGTCCCTCTCTCTCTTCCCCGGGCAGTCCCTCTCTCTCTCTCTCTTCCCCGGGCAGTCTCTCTCTCTCTCTCTCTCTCTTCCCCGGGCAGTCTCTCTCTCTCTCTTCCCCGGGCAGTCTCTCTCTCTCTCTTCCCCGGGCAGTCTCTCTCTCTCTCTTCCCCGGGCAGTCCCTCTCTCTCTCTCTCTTCCCCGGGCAGTCCCTCTCTCTCTCTCTCTTCCCCGGGCAGTCCCTCTCTCTCTCTCTCTTCCCCGGGCAGTCCCTCTCTCTCTCTCTCTTCCCCGGGCAGTCCCTCTCTCTCTCTCTCTTCCCCGGGCAGTCCCTCTCTCTCTCTCTCTTCCCCGGGCAGTCTCTCTCTCTCTCTCTCTTCCCCGGGCAGTCCCTCTCTCTCTCTCTCTTCCCCGGGCAGTCCCTCTCTCTCTCTCTCTTCCCCGGGCAGTCCCTCTCTCTCTCTCTCTTCCCCGGGCAGTCCCTCTCTCTCTCTCTCTTCCCCGGGCAGTCCCTCTCTCTCTCTCTCTTCCCCGGGCAGTCCCTCTCTCTCTCTCTCTTCCCCGTACAGTCCCTCTCTCTCTCTCTTCCCCGGGCAGTCCCTCTCTCTCTCTCTCTTCCCCGGGCAGTCCCTCTCTCTCTCTCTCTTCCCCGGGCAGTCCCTCTCTCTCTTCCCCGGGCAGAGTCTCTCTCTCTCTCTTCCCCGGGCAGTCCCTCTCTCTCTTCCCCGGGCAGTCCCTCTCTCTCTTCCCCGGGCAGTCTCTCTCTCTCTTCCCCGGGCAGTCTCTCTCTCTCTCTTTCCCGGGCTGTGTCTCTCTCTCTCTCTTTCCCGGGCTGTCTCTCTCTCTCTTTCCCGGGCTGTCTCTGTCTCTCTTCCCCGGGCTGTCTCTGTCTCTCTTCCCCGGGCTGTCTCTGTCTCTCTTCCCCGGGCTGTCTCTGTCTCTCTCACCCTCCCGCTGTCTCTTCTGTTGGTTTCTTTTCCGGATTTTCTCATTTCTCTTCTGGAGTTTCCTCCGCAGCAGCTTCATCTGCAGATCCGCCATGATGCGCGCACGTGAGACCGGCCGGAAGTGACGTGACCATCGACCGTAGCGAGGGGTCCTGATGGGTGACTAAGCTGTCCTAAGAGATGCCGGATCAACGAGGGGTCCTGATGGGTGACTGAGCTGTCCTGGGAGATGCCGGAGCAGCCAGGGGTCCTGATGGGTGACTGAGCTGCCTGTAAGATGCCAGGGCAGCGAGGGGTCCTGATGGGGGTGACTGAGCTGCCTGTAAGATGCCGGCGCAGCGAGGGGTCCTGATGGGTGACTGAGCTGTCCTGTAAGATGCCGGAGCAGCGAGGGGTCCTGATGGGGGTGACTGAGCTGCCTGTAAGATGCCGGAGCAGCGAGGGGTCCTGATGGGGGTGACTGAGCTGCCTGTAAGATGCCGGAGCAGCGAGGGGTCCTGATGGGGGTGACTGAGCTGCCTGTAAGATGCCGGAGCAGCGAGGGATCCTGATGGGGGTGACTGAGCTGCCTGTAAGATGCCGATGCAGCGAGGGGTCCTGATGGGGGTGACTGAGCTGCCTGTAAGATGCCGGAGCAGCGAGGGGTCCTGATGGGGGTGACTGAGCTGCCTGTAAGATGCCGGAGCAGCGAGGGGTCCTGATGGGTGACTGAGCTGCCTGTAAGATGCCGGAGCAGCGAGGGGTCCTGATGGGTGACTGAGCTGCCTGTAAGATGCCGGAGCAGCGAGGGGTCCTGATGGGGGTGACTGAGCTGCCTGTAAGATGCCGGAGCAGCGAGGGGTCCTGATGGGTGACTGAGCTGCCTGTAAGATGCCGGAGCAGCGAGGGGTCCTGGTGGGTGACTGAGCTGCCTGTAAGATGCCGGAGCAGCGAGGGGTCCTGATGGGTGACTGAGCTGCCTGTAAGATGCCGGAGCAGCGAGGGGTCCTGATGGGTGACTGAGCTGCCTGTAAGATGCCAGAGCAGCGAGGGGTCCTGATGGGGGTGACTGAGCTGCCTGTAAGATGCCGATGCAGCGAGGGGTCCTGATGGAGGTGACTGAGCTGCCTGTAAGATGCCGATGCAGCGAGGGGTCCTGATGGGGGTGACTGAGCTGCCTGTAAGATGCCGGAGCAGCGAGGGGTCCTGATGGGGGTGACTGAGCTGCCTGTAAGATGCCGGAGCAGCGAGGGGTCCTGATGGGGGTGACTGAGCTGCCTGTAAGATGCCGGAGCAGCGAGGGGTCCTGATGGGTGACTGAGCTGCCTGTAAGATGCCGGAGCAGCGAGGGGTCCTGATGGGTGACTGAGCTGCCTGTAAGATGCCGGAGCAGCGAGGGGTCCTGATGGGTGACTGAGCTGCCTGTAAGATGCCGATGCAGCGAGGGGTCCTGATGGAGGTGACTGAGCTGCCTGTAAGATGCCGGAGCAGCGAGGGGTCCTGATGGGTGACTGAGCTGCCTGTAAGATGCCGGAGCAGCGAGGGGTCCTGATGGGGGTGACTGAGCTGCCTGTAAGATGCCGGAGCAGCGAGGGGTCCTGATGGGTGACTGAGCTGCCTGTAAGATGCCGGAGCAGCGAGGGGTCCTGATGGGTGACTGAGCTGCCTGTAAGATGCCGGAGCAGCGAGGGGTCCTGATGGGTGACTGAGCTGCCTGTAAGATGCCGGAGCAGCGAGGGGTCCTGATGGGTGACTGAGCTGCCTGTAAGATGCCAGAGCAGCGAGGGGTCCTGATGGGGGTGACTGAGCTGCCTGTAAGATGCCGATGCAGCGAGGGGTCCTGATGGAGGTGACTGAGCTGCCTGTAAGATGCCGATGCAGCGAGGGGTCCTGATGGGGGTGACTGAGCTGCCTGTAAGATGCCGGAGCAGCGAGGGGTCCTGATGGGGGTGACTGAGCTGCCTGTAAGATGCCGGAGCAGCGAGGGGTCCTGATGGGTGACTGAGCTGCCTGTAAGATGCCGGAGCAGCGAGGGGTCCTGATGGGTGACTGAGCTGCCTGTAAGATGCCGGAGCAGCGAGGGGTCCTGATGGGTGACTGAGCTGCCTGTAAGATGCCGGAGCAGCGAGGGGTCCTGATGGGTGACTGAGCTGCCTGTAAGATGCCGGAGCAGCGAGGGGTCCTGATGGGTGACTGAGCTGCCTGTAAGATGCCGGAGCAGCGAGGGGTCTTGAGAAAGCGCTGTGGGCACCGGACCCCCTGGTGGCACAGACCTCCCCAGGGCTCCTCTATTGGAGGGACAGTCCCTCTTTTCTCCTTGTATAAAGTGTCTGCTTCCTCTCTGTATATTACAGCCGTCCTTCTACATTATTTCATTATTTCATGCAATTTGGATTTTAGACATTTCTATATTCAGATAATTATTGTGCGCTAAGAAAACTATTAAAGTGTAGGAATGTACAGGAAAAATGGACTCTCACACAAGGAACCATAAGTGTCCCTCTTTGACCGTCCAAAAAGTTGGGAGGTATGATGGTACAGTCCGGTAGTGATCCTCGTGGTTCGGTCGTGATCCTCACGGTACAGTCCTGTGGTGACCCTCGTGGTACAGTATGGTAGTGACCCTTGTGGTACAGTCCTGTGGTGACCCTCGTGGTACAGTATGGTAGTGACCCTCGGGGTACAGTCCTGTGGTGACCCTCGTGGTACAATCCAGTAGTGATCCTCGTGGTACAGTCCTGTGGTGACCCTCGTGGTACAGTCCAGTAGTGACCCTCGTGGTACAGGCCGGTAGTGATCCTCACGGTACAGTCCTGTGGTGATCCTTGTGGTACAGTATGGTAGTGACCCTCGTGGTACAGTCCTGTGGTGATCCTCGTGGTACAGTCCTGTGGTGATCCTCGTGGTACAGTCTGGTATAATGGGTTGACTACTAATGTATTAGAGAATAGTATTTCTGTCTTTGCACCTGACTCTGCACCTCTCGCCCAAAATGACTGTCGCAGGTAGTGAATGACATCCATTTAGGAGTGGGTGATTTCCATCAGGAATCTGTCTCCTGTTTTGTGCTGGAGGGTCTGCCTGCTCCGATGGTGTTGGGCCTACCATGGTTAAGCAAACATAACCCGACCATCGATTGGCAAGCGAGACATTTTCTCGAGTGGAGTGATTTTTGCACGGACAACTGTCTTAATGCATCATTCTCTATGGTGACCACTAAAACCGTTCCCTCGTTCATTTCAGAATTTTCTGCTGTTTTCTCTGTGGTAATCAGGAGTTGTCTCCACACCGGGAGTATGACTGTCCCGTCAATCTTATTCCCGGAGCTAAATTGCCCAAATCTCGGTTGTATAATCTTTCGGAACCCAAAAGAAAGGCTATGCGAGAGTATATGACCGAGAGTTTGGCAAAGGGATATTAGACCATCCAAATCCCCAGTGGCTGCTGGATTTTTCTTTGTAAAGAAAAAGGATGGTACCCTGAGACCATGTCTGGACTTCCGTGAGCTCAATCGTATTACCGTCCGTGATCCTTACCCCTTCCATTGATTCCGGATTTGTTTAGTCAGATTGTCGGTGCCAAGGTGTTCTCTAAGTTGGATCTGAGGGGGGCATATAATCTGGTAAGGATCAAGGAGGGGGATGAGTGGAAGATGGCATTTAATACCCCTGAGGGTCATTTTGAAGTCCTGGTCATACTCTTTGGGTTAACCAATGCTCCTGCGGTTATTCAACACTTTGTCAATGACATCTTTCATCATCTGGTGGGGAGGTTTGTCGTTGTATACCTTGATGACATACTCATTTATTCGCCTAATATGGAGGCTCATCAGGATCATGTGAGACAGGTGTTACAGATCCTAAGAGAGAATAAGTTGTAGGCGAAGATGGAAAAGTATGTATTTGCTGTACAGGAAGTGCAATTTCTGGGTTACCTGCTCTCATCCTCAGGTTTTCGTCTGGATCCCGAGAAGGTCCGTGCCGTGTTGGACTGGGATCGACCCGAAAATCTGAAAGCGGTTATGCGGTTTTTATTTACCAACTACTACCGTAAATTTATCTTGAACTATTCATCGGTGGTTAAACCTTTAACAGACATGACTAGGAAGGGTGCTGATATTTCTGTCTGGTCTGATGCGGCATTACAGGCCTTTTCTGCTGTGAAGGAATGTGTTGCTTCGGCCCCTATTCTGATGCAACCGGACGTGTCCCAGCCATTTATTGTAGAAGTTGACGCGTCAGAGGTTGGGGTGGGAGCAGTTTTGTCGCAAGGTCCTTCACCCAGTAAATGGCTCCCATGTGCATTTTTCTCTAAAAAACTTTCGACTGCTGAAAGGAATTATGATGTGGGGAATAGGGAATTGCTGGCCATTAAGTTGGCGTTCGAGGAATGGCGGCATTGGTTGGAAGGAGCAATTCATCCTATTACGGATCACAAGAATCTGGCCTACTTGGAGTCGGCTAAGGCAGCGACTGAACCCAAGGCAGGCCAGATGGTCATTGTTTTTCATCAGATTTAACTTCATCGTCACTTACCGCCCTGGGGTTAAGAACGTTGTGGGGGATGCTTGTGGGGCATACGGATTCCAGATCACTATAAAATAACTTTATTATGAAAATCTAAAAACAGTACTTGGGGGAGGGGTCACTAATCTGCAGACAAAAGATTACATCCACTGGAGGGGAGATGTTGTGCCCAAATATCTCTGGGGTAGACACCGGAGACCGCAGATGTCATAGATCGACTCTCAGGTTACTGCTCCCCAAAGGCTTAGACCAGTGAAGTACCTGGGGGGGGGGGGGGGGGGGTGATTACAACCCCTATATTCAGGAATCACAGCCTGAAAGAAAGTGCCGCTGGGTGCAAAAAGTGGGGCTAAAGCAAGTGAGCAAAGCCCCTATTACCAGCGCCCAGTGCGCCAGCTACAATGAGGCCATAAGCCAAATAAAGCCTCAATCCCCCTCCACTACCCGGCACTGGAACCGGTCACCTTCACTAACAGGCGTCATACTCGAGGCCTTCTTCATGGAGAGTCATCAGGAGTACCCAGCGCTGAAGGTATCAACAAGGGCTGCCACACTAGTGGTGAACACGGGGAGGGGCTACAGCGAGACACCGCCATTCGCCATGCAGAAGGCCGTCACCGCGCTGTGAGATTACCGCTGTGCCCCAGAATGATAGGGTATAAGCGCAGGCTTTGTAGAAGGCACATTTTACAGGGACAAAAGGGGAGGATGGATATCAGGGAGAAAAACGGCATACAGGGGAAGATGAAAGAGGGAGTAGAAACTCCGAAAACCCTCTATTTCATATACAGCCGCCACGTATATAAAAACTAGATGCGTGGCTCATGTGTTAGGCGGTATTCCCCACATACAACCCCTCACCTTAATAAGGGGGAGGGGACGATGACACATTTTAGACCAACTCAAAATTCATTAAAAAAACAGGCAAAAGAGATAGGTTCGTTCAAACCATATGGTCGGATCGTATTCAGGCGGAAAGTCCTCTGAGCCTCCTGAAGAATCCAACGGCGAGGGTCTGATTACCTCAACCCCCTGAAATTGGCTTGAACGAATATCCCCTAAACGCTGTGTACAAATAAGATGTGCCACGGGGGGGGTCTGCCTGTTTCCTGATGTCGGTGAGGGGCTCGCCTATTCGCCGGCGAAATTGACGGGTGGTTTTACCCACATGTTGTGATCCACAAACACACGTTGCTAGGTATACCATACCTGTAGTCCTACAATTAATAAAAGATCCAATCGTGTAGGATTTTGATGTAGAGGTTCTGGTAAAAACCCGGCCTGTCTTATAGTCACATGCTATACCGCCACTACAACGAAGTCACCAGCCATGTACTAGGACGTGTAGGTTGAAAAAAGCTGTGAACAAGACAGTCTTTTAAGTTGCGGCCCCTACGGAAAGTGACTGCTGGCACACTGCCCACTAGATGCCCTAATATCCATCTGGAGAATACCCCAGTGTTTATGTAGGATGTCTAAAATGGGCCCATTGGCAGCGTCAAATGTTGCAACCAACCGGATTTGATCCTCATTCTCATCCTTCTGTTTGGGGACCAAAAGTGACTCAAGTGTGCATGAAATGGTGTGTTGAGAGGCCGAGGATACAATTTTTTGGGGTACCCCCTACACAGGAAACGGGACTGAAGTTCATTTGCCTTATCTGAAAATTCAAAAGAGAAGAGAAGTTGCGGTGAACCCGCAGGAACTGCCCCTTGGGTATAGGTGGTAACAACTGCAATGGAGAAAGCTGCTTGTTTACGAAAGAGGTCCGTGTGGATTTTACCATCACGATCTTTGGTAATAGTGAGGTCTAGGAAGGTAATGCACACAGGATCTATTTCAGAAGTGAAAAAAGCCCACATTTGTTGATATTAAGGGCCTTCACGAAATGAGTAAAATCCTGCTGCGTACTATTCCAGAAGATGATCACGTCCTCTATATAGCTCAGCCATAATGTGATATATGGAAACCAGGCTGCAAGATCATCGCCAAAGACAACGGTCCTCCCCCACCAGCCCAAGTACAGGTTAGCGTATGATGGCGAACATGGACTGCCCATGGCCACGCCCCTGAGCGGTAAAAACGTCCATTAAAGAGGAACACGTTATGGTGAAGTATAAAATCCAACAGACAGATGATGAACTGGTTATGACATGAGAACTCATTCCCTCGCTCCCGAAGGAAAAATTGGATGGCATCAAGGGCCTCCTGATGGGGATAGAGCTATAGAGGGCCTCTACGTCCAGGCTAGCGAGAAGAGTATGCTCCATGACGTAGAGGCCGTCCAGCTTGTTTGCAATCTCCATCGAATCCCTGACATACGAGGGAAGAGACACCACAAAAGGTCTCAGAATAATATCAACATAGTTGCTAATGTGACCAGTGAGACTGTTTGTACCAGATGCAGTGGGCCTGCCTTTCAAAGGTTGTAGCCCTTTGTGAACCTTTGGCGGGCTATAAAAACAAGCCACCTGAGGGCGAGAAGATAATAATGCCTGAAATTCCGTCTTGCTGATGAGATTTGATGTCAAGGCGGATGTCAGGATAGTTCTCAACTCCTCTGAGTGCTTCGCAGTGGGATTGCTGGAAGTATGTCATAACCGTCTCTATCACGTGAAATATTTAGGCACATATTAAGATATTGCTCGTGTCCTAACACAACTACACTGCTCAAAAAAATAAAGGGAACACAAAAATAACACATCCTAGATCTGAATTAATTAAATATTCTTCTGAAATACTTTGTTCTTTACATAGTTGAATGTGCTGACAACAAAATCACACGAAAATAAAAAAATGGAAATCACATTTTTCAACCCATGGAGGTCTGGATTTGGAGTCACACTCAAAATTAAAGTGGAAAAACACACTACAGGCTGATCCAACTTTGATGTAATGTCCTTAAAACAAGTCAAAATGAGGCTCAGTAGTGTGTGTGGCCTCCACGTGCCTGTATGACCTCCCTACAATGCCTGTGCATGCTCCTGATGAGGTGGCGGACGGTCTCCTGAGGGATCTCCTCCCAGACCTGGACTAAAGCATCTGCCAACTCCTGGACAGTCTGTGGTGCAACGTAACGTTGGTGGATAGAGCGAGACATGATGTCCCAGATGTGCTCAATTGGATTCAGGTCTGGGGAACGGGCGGGCCAGTCCATAGCATCAATGCCTTCGTCTTGCAGGAACTGCTGACACACTCCAGCCACATGAGGTCTAGCATTGTCTTGCATTAGGATGAACCCAGGGCCAACCGCACCAGCATATGGTCTCACAAGGGGTCTGAGGATCTCATCTCGGTACCTAATGGCAGTCAGGCTACCTCTGGTGATGCACATGGAGGGCTGTGCGGCCCTATAAAGAAATGCCACCCCACACCATTACTGACCCAATGCCAAACCGGTCATGCTGGAGGATGTTGCAGGCAGCAGAACGTTCTCCACTGCGTCTCCAGACTCTGTCACGTCTGTCACATGTGCTCAGTGTGAACCTGCTTTCATCTGTGAAGAGCACAGGGCGCCAGTGGCGAATTTGCCAATCTTGGTGTTCTCTGGCAAATGCCAAACGTCCTGCACGGTGTTGGGCTGTAAGCACAACCCCCACCTGTGGACGTCGGGCCCTCATATCACCCTCATGGAGTCTGTTTCTGACTGTTTGAGCAGACACATGCACATTTGTGGCCTGCTGGAGGTCATTTTGCAGGGCTCTGGCAGTGTTCCTCCTGTTCCTCCTTGCACAAAGGCGGAGGTAGCGGTCCTGCCGCTTGCCCTCCTACGGCCTCCTCCACGTCTCCTGATGTACTGGCCTGTCTCCTGGTAGCGCCTTCATGCTCTGGACACTACGCTGACAGACACAGCAAACCTCCTTGCCACAGCTTGCATTGATGTGCCATCCTGGATAAGCTGCACTACCTGAGCCACTTGTGTGGGTTGTAGACTCCGTCTCATGCTACCACTAGAGTGAAAGCACCGCCAGCATTCAAAAGTGACCAAAACATCAGCCAGGAAGCATAGGAACTGAGAATTGGTCTGTGGTCACCACCTGCAGAACCACTCCTTTATTGGGGGTGTCTTGCTAATTGCCTATAATTTCCACCTGTTGTCTATCCCATTTGCACAACAGCATGTGAAATTGATTGTCGCTCAGTGTTGCTTCCTAAGTGGACAGTTTGATTTCACAGAAGTGCGATTGACTTGGAGTTACATTGTGTTGTTTAAGTGTTCCCTTTATTTTTTTGAGCAGTGTATATAGCCCCCTTTGTCAGCCATTTTGATGACAATGGAGAAGTCTTTCTCTAATGTTAATAAACCATTTAATTAATCACTGGTTAAGTTACTGTTACCATATTTACGAACCTCCAACTGTTTGAGTTCATCAGTAACAACTTTTAAAAATACGTCCATCGGGGTAGTATCGCCAACCGGCGGGTTCAATTGGGAACGCTTTTTGAGAGTGGTAAAGGGGCCCTCACCCGGGACCCGCTCGTTCTCCTGCAACAGGTCAACCAGATTTCTCACATCCGCCAGATCAGAAACGTCAATACCCAATTCAGCGCATCGACGTCTGTCATGGCTAGAAAATAACTTTCACCATTTTAGCTTTCTGGTAAAAAGGCTCAAGTCTTTCACCCATCCAAATAAATCAAAGGAATGGTTGGGGACAAATGATAATCCTTTTTTAAGGACACTGAGTTCTGCCTCTGTGAGTTCCCTATCCGATAAATTGATGATCTTCAGATCATCCGAACCAGACGATGAGGGGGCGTTGGGGCACATAGTTACTGCTCCTTCCGCTCCCTCAGCAGGTAGTTCGAGATAGGGAGACCCTGTCCTAAAAAACTGCCCCTATTCTGAGCACCTCTACCCCTAGTACCCCTGCCCCTAAATGAGGGCCTTGGGTACTGTGGGTAAGAAGTCACCTCAGGGTCGGATTTGCCCTCAGAAGACGAGGGCTCTGTTTCACCCTCTAGAATCTGGCTTGGGATTATAATAAAAAAGTCGAACCCTCTCTAAAATCAATTGTATCCGGCAGGTACGGAGAGAGCTTTCTTTCTTTGAGCTGTGCAGTAAATCTCTGGACTGTCTGCTCCAGGGCCTGTTCTTGACAAAATCTGCTTGGTTGGAGAACTTTTTAACATCATCCCTTTGTTCCTGCAGAGCTATAGTGCTCTTTTCAAAAAGGGGTTTTTCCCCTCCAATAAAAGACACATGAGACGCAGAGAAGATGCGATTGATTCAGTCTCCCATTTTTTAATAAACTCAGGGAGAGAGTGGGATTCTCAGGCCTCTGGGCACAATCTTATTTTTCAAATAGATTTCCAGTCTGGATCTCCCACCAACCCCTGACATCATCCTTATATATACGCGTAAGGTTTTTAAATGAGCTCTTAACAAGCGTTGCCTCTAATGCCACCAGATGTAAGGCAGCCACTGATTTAGATGCTCTCTCCCTAAGGAGAGTCAGTTCCCCCCTTGCTCGGACAAAGGCCTCCTACCCAGTCAAGCCAGTCCTCTCTGCTCTGCACTGATGAGGGGCAATCACCCCGAAACAGCTGTCTGCAGATGAGATGCTGGCTTACTTAAAAGTCATGTCTCAAGGCTTATTTTAAGAGCTAAATATTGACTTATAGGACAGCTGCCTGACATCTGGTGGCATTAGAGGCGGAGCTTGTTAAGAGCTCATTTGCATTTCTTCCCTCCCAGGTTTTTAAATGCCCTGTGATGGAAATAGTAGTATTGGGTAATTGAGCCTCCGAAAAAACAACTTGGCCTCATTATCCCACTGATCCCTATTAATGCCACCTGAAAGGAAGCCTGCCATACTAATAAGGTAATGGTTCAACAAAAAAATTAAATAAAATCAGTGTTGATAGGGTTAATGACCACTTCCCTTTTCTCAGCTGTTGCTCAGTGGTCATCACTTCTACCCTTTATAGTCTTACCCCCCCCCCCCCCCCCTTCTGACTATGTGGTTGATGGCTTAATTTGGGTTTGGCTGAGCTGGTGTGAGGTCGTCTCTGGTGTTCCTGTTGTTCCATCTCTACAGAAGTTAAGTGTCGCGTTTGTTTGTATTTGTTATATTCCCTGCTGTTGTATCTGAGACAGAGACTTCCATTCGCCCATCTGGGGAGGAATGGGTTGTCTCTGGTCCTAACCTTATTCCAGGGCCTTATAGGGAAATCAGGGCTTAGGTATCCTGCTTATGAATATTCCTACCTTCAAGGTCTATTCATATTGATAGGTAGTCAGGGCCCAGATCAGGGTTGTCTAAGAGGTGACCTGTTCCTTCTCTAGTTTCCAGGCCCAGTTACTGTTCCCCTTCCCTCCTATGTTCAGTGTGGAGTTTCCCCCCCACACTGATCGTGACAGGCGCCTGATCCCAGAATGGACCGACATCAATAATGGAAACATGCTGGAGCTCCAAAAAATCGGGTAATTAGCGGTCTGAAAAAATGGCGAGTTCCAGTTTGTTGCGTATTTTATGTTGTGTCACAAGTTGTATGTTCTCTGTGAGATCGCTGATCCGTGCGGAGCCAATAAGATGAGATGAAGAACACGATCCGTGTAGCAGGGATATACACGTAACAGTAAAATAAATGTGGTAGAGAGGGTTGTATGGCAGGATTATAGACCACGTATTGCAGGGCCACGAAGAAACAATGATTGTAGGTAAAAAGCAAGACCAACGAGGCACATGATTGACATAATACGGGGCACATGATGAAGTCATAGTGCAGGTAATACAGCACCATTATACACCGCTTATTGCATTCACATGATTTCCTGACACAAAAAGTACCGACATGATATCTGGGGGCGCATAGCTTCATTACTAGTAATCCGGAGACAGTGGAATGGGATACATCGGAATACCGCAGGCGCAACGATACGGAATAATTCTGCTTAGTTGTCAGTTAATATTCCATGTGGAGAATGCCACTATCATTAGGGGTATAGGGCCCCACCATGTGTATAGGAGTAATATACCAGGACATGGGTGTCGGTGGGTGGTCCCATTACATGCTGGGATAGCTGCAGACCATTAGAGTCCGGCGGTGGTGGAGGGTGGAGCATATTTAGAAGTACCTAGAGTAGTGGTAGTGTGAGACCTCAGGTGTACGAGAGATATCCAAGTAACGACTACTGGATTGGTGCAGTCACAGGGTACGGTAGGGTGGATGTAGGATAGAGGGGGCAGCACTCGTGGTGTCCATTACCTCATCCCATGCTCGGCCATGTGTTACTATGGTGTGCATTGTGCCCTGTGGGTAATAAGCCAATCTGAGGCCGAACTGGAATACTGTTCAATAAGGCCGCATATGATAGGCTGTGGCGTCTGGGATGCCGGAGCGCATGGGCATGCACGGTGGGATCGGCACTGTTCAGGCGCCATTTTGGATTCAAGCATGTTGTGCAGGGAATCTTATGTGGCGGCCGAGGTGCGGGGGGAGATGCGCACTAGGGTCAGGTGTGCCCGAGCGCCATCTTAACTATGCTGCACAGATCAAGGGTGTCTACTGCAATAGAGCTGGTACTTGGCGCCCTCTGGCGGGAGGGTAAAAAACAAACAATTATTAGAATGGGCCGGATCCTTCAGAATGACATCACGGTATGGTATCTAAGAGGTTCCTTTTCCCCCTTTGTAGGATGTCACAACCCTCTACTCCACGTGGCCCCAAATTGGCTCTCACTGACGAAAAGATATCCCTCTACTCCACGTGGCCCCAACTTGGCTCTCACTAATGGACAGATATCCCTTTACTCCACGTGGCCCCAACTTGGCTCTCACTAATGGACAGATATCCCTCCACTCCACTTGGCTCTCACTGATGGACAGATATCCTTCTACTCCACGTGGCCCCAATTTGGCTCTCACTGATGGACAGATATCCCTTTACTCCACGTGGCCCCAACTTGGCTTTCACTGACGGACAGATATCCCTCTACTCCACGTGGCCCCAACTTGGCTCTCACTAATGGACAGATATCCCTCCACTCCACTTGGCTCTCACTGATGGACCGATATCCTTCTACTCCACGTGGCCCCAACTTGGCTCTCACTGATGGACAGATATCCCTCTACTCCATGTGGCCCCAACTTGACTCTCACTGACTGACAGATATCCCTCTACTCCACGTGGCCCCAACTTGGTTCTCACTGACTGACAGATATCCCTCTACTCCACGTGGCCTTAACTTGGCTCTCAATGGCGGACAGATATCACTCTACTTGGCTCTCACTGACGGACAGATATCCCTCTACTCCACGTGGCCCCAACTTGGCTCTGACTGACAGACAGATATCCTTCTACTCCACGTGGCCCCAACTTGGCTCTCACTGACTGACAGATATCCCTCTACTCCACGTGGCCCCAACTTGACTCTCACTGACTGACAGATATCCCTCTACTCCGCGTGGCCTTAACTTGGCTCTCAATGGCGGACAGATATCCCTCTACTCGACGTGGCCCCAACTTGGCTCTGACTGACAGACAGATATCCCTCTACTCCACGTGGCCCCAACTTGGCTCTCACTGACTGACAGATATCCCTCTACTCCGCGTGGCCTTAACTTGGCTCTCAATGGCGGACAGATATCCCTCTACTCGACGTGGCCCCAACTTGGCTCTGACTGACAGACAGATATCCCTCTACTCCACGTGGCCCCAACTTGGCTCTCTCTGACGGACAGATATCACTCTACTCCACGTGGCTCCAACTTGGCTCTCTCTGACGGACAGATATCTCTCTACTCCATGTGGCCCCAACTTGGCTCTCACTGACGGACAGATATCCCTTTACTCCACGTGGCCACAACTTGGCTTTCACTGACGGACAGATATCCCTCCACTCCACTTGGCTCTCACTGATGGACAGATATCCTTCTACTCCACGTGGCCCCAACTTGGCTCTCACTGACGGACAGATATCCCTCTACTCCATGTGGCCCCAACTTGACTCTCACTGACTGACAGATATCCCTCTACTCCACGTGGCCCCAACTTGGTTCTCACTGACTGACAGATATCCCTCTACTCCACGTGGCCTTAACTTGGCTCTCAATGGCGGACAGATATCCCTCTACTCTACTTGGCTCTCACTGACGGACAGATATCCCTCTACTCCACGTGGCCCTAACTTGGCTATAGCTGATGGACAGATATCCCTCTACTCGACGTGGCCCCAACTTGGCTCTGACTGACAGACAGATATCCCTCTACTCCACGTGGCCCCAACTTGGCTCTCTCTGACGGACAGATATCTCTCTACTCCATGTGGCCCCAACTTGGCTCTCACTAATGGACAGATATCCCTCCACTCCACTTGGCTCTCACTGAAGGACAGATATCCTTCTACTCCACGTGGCCCCAACTTGGCTCTCACTGACGGACAGATATCCCTTTACTCCACGTGGCCACAACTTGGCTTTCACTGACGGACAGATATCCCTCCACTCCACTTGGCTCTCACTGATGGACAGATATCCTTCTACTCCACGTGGCCCCAACTTGGCTCTCACTGACGGACAGATATCCCTCTACTCCATGTGGCCCCAACTTGACTCTCACTGACTGACAGATATCCCTCTACTCCACGTGGCCCCAACTTGGTTCTCACTGACTGACAGATATCCCTCTACTCCACGTGGCCTTAACTTGGCTCTCAATGGCGGACAGATATCCCTCTACTCTACTTGGCTCTCACTGACGGACAGATATCCCTCTACTCCACGTGGCCCTAACTTGGCTATAGCTGATGGACAGATATCCCTCTACTCCGTGTGGCCTTAACTTGGCTCTCAATGGCGGACAGATATCCCTCTACTCGACGTGGCCCCAACTTGGCTCTCACTGACTGACAGATATCCCTCTACTCCACGTGGCCCCAACTTGGCTCTCACTGACTGACAGATATCCCTCTACTCCACGTGGCCCCAACTTTGCTCTCACTGACTGACAGATATCCCTTCATCTACCTACAACCAGTCTAACATACAAATCTCACATATCCAATTCCTCCTTTGTGTGTCCACATCTCCAGGATGGCCAATCAACCTCATGGTCACAATCTCATTCTGGTTATTTTCGATGTCACCCATTACCATATAGTCGACCTGTTACTCCAGTAATAGCCCTCAGGTAACTATACAATTGTGTAATTACTTTAATACATGAATGACCTCATCATGAAGTAGTAACATAGTAACATAGTAACATAGTACATAAGGCCGAAAAAAGACATTTGTCCATCCAGTTCGGCCTGTCATCCTACAAGTTGATCCAGAGGAAGGCAAAAAAACCCTGTGAGGTAGAAGCCAATTTTCCTCACTTTAGGGGAATAAAAAATTCCTTCCCGACTCCAATCAGGCAATCAGAATAACTCCCTGGATCAACGACCCCTCTCTAGTAGCTATAGCCTGTAATATTATTACACTCCAGAAATACATCCAGGCCCCTCTTGAATTCCTTTATTGTACTCACCATCACCACCTCCTCAGGCAGAGAGTTCCACAGTCTCACTGCTCTTACAGTAAAGAGTCCATAGTCTCACTGCTCTTACAGTAAAGAGTCCATAGTCTCACTGCTCTTACAGTAAAGAGTCCATAGTCTCACTGCTCTTACAGTAAAGAGTCCATAGTCTCACTGCTCTTACAGTAAAGAGTCCATAGTCTCACTGCTCTTACAGTAAAGAGTCCATAGTCTCACTGCTCTTACAGTATAGAGTCCATAGTCTCACTGCTCTTACAGTAAAGAGTCCATAGTCTCACTGCTCTTACAGTAAAGAGTCCATAGTCTCACTGCTCTTACAGTATAGAGTCCATAGTCTCACTGCTCTTACCGTAAAGAGTCCATAGTCTCACTGCTCTTACAGTAAAGAGTCCATAGTCTCACTGCTCTTACAGTAAAGAGTCCATAGTCTCACTGCTCTTACAGTAAAGAGTCCATAGTCTCACTGCTCTTACAGTAAAGAGTCCATAGTCTCACTGCTCTTACAGTAAAGAGTCCATAGTCTCACTGCTCTTACAGTAAAGAGTCTATAGTCTCACTGCTCTTACCGTAAAGAGTCCATAGTCTCACTGCTCTTACAGTAAAGAGTCCATAGTCTCACTGCTCTTACAGTATAGAGTCCATAGTCTCACTGCTCTTACAGTATAGAGTCCATAGTCTCACTGCTCTTACAGTATAGAGTCCATAGTCTCACCGCTCTTACAGTATAGAGTCCATAGTCTCACTGCTCTTACAGTAAAGAGTCCATAGTCTCACTGCTCTTACAGTATATAGCCCATAGTCTCACTGCTCTTACAGTATAGAGTCCATAGTCTCACTGCTCTTACAGTAAAGAGTCCATAGTCTCACTGCTCTTACAGTATAGAGTCCATAGTCTCACTGCTCTTACAGTAAAGAGTCCATAGTCTCACTGCTCTTACAGTATAGAGTCCATAGTCTCACTGCTCTTACAGTAAAGAGTCCATAGTCTCACTGCTCTTACAGTATAGAGTCCATAGTCTCACTGCTCTTACAGTAAAGAGTCCATAGTCTCACTGCTCTTACCGTAAAGAGTCCATAGTCTCACTGCTCTTACAGTAAAGAGTCCATAGTCTCACTGCTCTTACAGTATAGAGTCCATAGTCTCACTGCTCTTACAGTAAAGAGTCCATAGTCTCACTGCTCTTACAGTAAAGAGTCCATAGTCTCACTGCTCTTACAGTAAAGAGTCCATAGTCTCACCGCTCTTACAGTATAGAGTCCATAGTCTCACTGCTCTTACAGTAAAGAGTCCATAGTCTCACTGCTCTTACTGTAAAGAGTCCATAGTCTCACTGCTCTTACAGTAAAGAGTCCATAGTCTCACTGCTCTTACAGTATAGAGTCCATAGTCTCACTGCTCTTACAGTAAAGAGTCCATAGTCTCACTGCTCTTACCGTAAAGAACCCTTTTCTATGTTTGTGTACAAACCTTCTTTCCTCCAGACGCAGAGGATGTCCCCTCGTCACAGTCACAGTCCTGGGGATAAATAGATGATGGGAGTGATCTCTGTACTGCCCCCTGATATATTTATACATAGTAATTAGATCTCCCCTCAGTCGTCTTTTTTCTAACGTGAATAACCCTAATTTTGATAATCTTTCAGGGTACTGTAGTTGCCCCATTCCAGTTATTACTTTAGTTGCCCTCCTCTGAACCCTCTCCAGCTCTGCTATGTCTGCCTTGTTTACAGGAGCCCAGAACTGTACACAGTCCTCCATGTGTGGTCTGACCAGTGATTTGTAAAGTGGCAGGACTATGTTTTCATCACGGGCATCTATGCCCCTTTTGATGCAACCCATTATCTTATTGGCCTTGGCAGCAGCTGCCTGACACTGGTCTCTACAGCTTAGTTTGCTGTTTATTAAAATTCCTAGATCCTTTTCCATGTCAGTGTTACCGAGTGTTTTACCATTTAGTATGTACGGGTGACTTGCATTATTCCTTCCCATGTGCATAACCTTACATTTCTCAGTGTTAAACCTCATCTGCCACTTCTCTGCCCAAGCCTCCAATCTATCCAGATCCCTCTGTAGTAGTATACTGTCCTCAGTATATATATATACACATACACACACACTATACCGTCCTCTGTAGTATATATACAGTATACTGTCCTCTGTAGTATATATACAGTATACTGTCCTCTGTAGTATATATACAGTATACTGTCCTCTGTAGTATATATATACAGTATACTGTCCTCTGTAGTATATATATACAGTATACTGTCCTCTGTAGTATATATACAGTATACTGTCCTCTGTAGTATATATATACAGTATACTGTCCTCTGTAGTATATATACAGTATACTGTCCTCTGTAGTATATATATACAGTATACTGTCCTCTGTAGTATATATACAGTATACTGTCCTCAGTATATATATATACACATACACACACACTATACCGTCCTCTGTAGTATATATACAGTATACTGTCCTCTGTAGTATATATACAGTATACTGTCCTCTGTAGTATATATACAGTATACTGTCCTCTGTAGTATATATATACAGTATACTGTCCTCTGTAGTATATATACAGTATACTGTCCTCTTCAGTGTTAATTACTTTACACAGTTTAGTGTCATCTGCGAAAATTGATATTTTACTATGCAAGCCTTCTACAAGATCATTAATAAATATATTGAAGAGAATAGGGCCCAATACTGACCCCTGAGGTACTCCACTAGTGACAGTGACCCCTCCAGTACTGACCTCTGTGGTACCCCACTAGTGACAGTGACCCCTCCAATACGGACCCCTGAGGTACCCCACTAGTGACAGTGGCCCCTCCAGTACTGACCCCTGAGGTACTCCACTAGTGACAGTGACCCCTCCAGTACTGACCCCTGTGGTACCCCACTAGTGACAGTGACCCCTCCAGTACTGACCCCTGAGGTACCCCACTAGTGACAGTGACCCCTCCAGTACTGACCCCTGAGGTACCCCACTAGTGACAGTGACCCAATCTGAATGTGTACCGTTAATAACCACCCTCTGTTTTCTATCCCTCAGCCAGTTACTTACCCACTTACAGACGTTTTCTCCCAGTCCGAGCATTCTCATTTTATATACTAACCTTTTATGAGGTACAGTGTCAAATGCTTTGGAGAAGTCCAGATATACGACATCCATTGATTCGCCGCTGTCAAGTCTAGAACTTACCTCCTCATAGAAACTGATTAAATTAGTTTGACATGATCGATCCCTCATGAAGCCATGCTGATATGGCGGTATTTGCTTATTTCCCATAAGATGCTCTAAGATAGCATCTCTCAGAAAACCTTCAAACAGTTTACCCACAACAGATGTTAAACTTACCGGCCTATAGTTTCCAGGCTCTGTTTTTGGACCCTTTTTGAATATTGGCACCACATTTGCCATGCGCCAATCCTGTGGGACATTCCCTGTCAGTACAGAGTCTGCAAATATCAGAAATAAGGGTCTAGCTATGACATTACTTAATTCCCTTAGGATACGGGGGTGTATGCCATCTGGTCCTGGCGATTTGTCTATTTTGATTTTTTTAAGTCGCTGTTGTACTTCTTCCTGGGTCAGACAGGACACTTTTAATGGGGAATTTATTTTTGCATTCTGCATGTCATCTGACAGTTTATTTTCCTCAGTGAATATATTGGAGAAAAAAATATTTAACAGCTTTGCTTTCTCCTCGTCGCTCTCTGCGACTCCCCCCTCATTACTCTTTAAAGGGCCAACACCTTCAGATTTATACTTTTTAACATTTATATAATTGAAGAACATTTTAGGGTTAGTTTTACTCTGTTTGGCAATTAATCTCTCGGTCTCTAGTTTGGCCGCTTTTATTTGTTTTTTACATGTTCTGTTTTTTTCCTTATAGTTTTTCAGTGCTTCCGTGCTCCCCTCCTGTTTTAGGGTTTTATATGCTTTCTTTTTGTCATTTATTGCTTTCTTTACAGTTCTGTTTATCCACATTGGTTTCTTTTTGTTCCTTAACCTTTTATTCCCATACGGTATGTACCTCTCACAATGAGATTTTAGGATGTTTTTAAAGATATCCCATTTTTTGGCTGTATTTTTATTTTTGAGGACTTTGTCCCAGTTAGTTAGGCCTACGGCCTCTCTTAGTTGGCTAAATTTAGCTTTTTTGAAGTTTGGTATTTTTGTTTCTCCCTGTAGAAACGCTCTTTTGAATGATAATTGGAAGGTTATTACTTTATGGTCACTATTTCCCAGGTGTCCCCCAACCTGCACGTCTGTTGTTCTGTCAGGTCTATTGGTTAATATTAAGTCCAGTATGGCCGTCCCTCTAGTCGGGTCCTGGACCAGTTGGGAGAGATAATTGTCTTTGGTTATTGCCAAGAATCTGTTTCCTTTATGAGATATACAAGTCTCAGTTTCCCAGTCTATATCTGGGTAGTTGAAGTCCCCCATAATAACCTCCTCATTATGATTTGCCGCCTTGTCTATCTCGTTTAGTAGTAGATTTTCTGTGGACTCTGGTATATTCGGTGGTTTATAGTAAACTCCTATTAGTAATTTATTGTTGTTTTTAGCTCCATGTATCTCTACCCACAGTGACTCCACATGTTCATGTCCCTCACTTATATCTTCTCGGACTGTGGGCTTTAGACAAGATTTTACATAAAGGCAGACCCCTCCACCTCTCCGGTTTTGACGATCCTTTCTGAACAGACTGTAACCTTGTACATTAACTGCCCAGTCATAGCTATCATCCAGCCATGTCTCAGTTATTCCCACTATGTCATAGTCCTCCTCACACATCACTAATTCCAGTTCACCAGTTTTATTAGTCAGACTTCTGGCATTAGTATACATACATATGAGAGGTTTATGTATATTTTTTACCCTACACCTTTCCTTCTGAACTGTTCTTGTCCCTCCTTCCATTTCTCCCCCAGTCCCACTACCTTGCCCCCGGTCTCTATCTGCACTATCTTCCCCTTCTATAGTGTAATTACCCTCCCCCCCAGTCCCCAGTTTAAACACTCCTCCAACCTTCTAGCCGTCTTCTTCCCCAACACAGCTGCCCCTTCCCCATTGAGGTGCAGCCCGTCCCTACGATAGAGCCTGTAGCCGATAGAGAAGTCGCCCAGTTCTCCAGGAACCCAAACCCCTCCATCCTACACCAGTTCTTGAGCCACTTGTTAATTTCCCTAATCTCCCGCTGCCTTTCTTGTGTGGCCCGTGGTACCGGTAGTATTTCGGAAAATACTACCTTTGAGGTCCTTGCCCTAAGCTTTTGCCCTAAATCCCTGAAATCATTTTTAAGGACTCTCCACCTACCCCTAACTTTGTCATTGGTTCCGATATGGACCATGACCGCTGGATCTTCTCCAGCCCCTCCCAGTAATCTGTCAACCCGATCCGCGATATGTCGAACTCTAGCGCCAGGAAGACAGCACACTGTTCGGCGATCACGGTCTTTGTGACAGATTTCCCTATCTGTTCCCCTAATAATTGAGTCTCCCACTACCAGCACCTGTCTGGCCTGCCCTGCTCTCCTGGTCCCCTGCTTACTGGAGCTGACATTCCCCTGACTGGCAGAGGAAGTGTCCGGCTGCGGCAGTGCCGTCCCTGGACTGACATCCCCCTCATCTGCCAAACGTGCAAACTTGTTGGGGTGTGTCAGATCAGGGCTAGCCTCCCTGGCACTCTTCCCTCTACCCCGCTTTCTAAATGTTACCCAGCTAGCTACCTCACTTTCCTCAGCCTCCTCTCTGTCACCCTCTCCCTCATCTACCCCAAAGAGTGCTTGCTCGGTGAGAAGCAAACTTTTTTGCAAATTGTCAATGCCTCTCAGTGTTGCAACTTGCCCATTTAGAGACTCGATTAGCGATTCCAAACGGGTAATTTGCTCACATCTTGAACAAAGAAATTCACCCTGGAACGGCTGTTCCAGGACTGCATACATCATGCAAGATGTGCACTGGACTGCGTTGTCAATTGTGCAACACATACTAAATGGGGATTACACCACAAAAGCAAAAAATACAATACAATGTAGTAATAAGATACAGGCTAATTGCAGTCCCCCACTGAAGTCCCTGAATCTAAAGTCACACACTTACACAACCACACTTAATCAACCACGCGTCGCGGTCAAACTCACGTTATATATCTGCTTATATTAATATAAATGCAGCTCACTGCACCAGCCTGGTTTGCTTCCCCTCTGGAATCAAAAAGGCTGTGCTGTTCTTACTGCTGAGTTTTTAAAGTCTCCTAATTAGACAGCCACACCCTAATTAAACAGCCACACCCTAATTGCTCACCTGTGCAACCCCTGGAGAAAGAAAAAAAAAAAAAGTGTTATCACAGCACAAAATACAGTCAAACACAGCCACTTATCAATGTCCACAAATAATTTAGCTCTCAGATACTCCCTGAGAGTAGAATACTAAGTACGGCCCATACTAATCATTGTTTGTTTTTTACCCTCCCGCCAGAGGGCGCCAAGTACCAGCTAAATTGCAGTAGACACCCTTGATCTGTGCAGCATAGTTAAGATGGCGCTCGGGCACACCTGACCCTAGTGCGCATCTCCCCCCGCACCTCGGCCGCCACATACGATTCCCTGCACAACATGCTTGAATCCAAAATGGCGCCTGAACAGTGCCGATCCCACCGTGCATGCCCATTCCAGTTCGGCCTCAGATTGGCTTATTACCCACAGGGCACAATGCACACCATAGTAACACATGGCCGAGCATGGGATGAGGTAATGGACACCCCGAGTGCTGCCCCCTCTATCCTACATCCACCCTACCGTACCCTGTGACTGCACCAATCCAGTAGTCGTTACTTGGATATCTCTCGTACACCTGAGGTCTCACACTACCACTACTCTGGGTACTTCTAAATATGCTCCACCCTCCACCACCGCCGGACTCTAATGGTCTGCAGCTATCCCAGCATGTAATGGGACCACCCACCGACACCCATGTCCTGGTATATTACTCCTATACACATGGTGGGGCCCTATACCCCTAATGATAGTGGCATTCTCCACATGGAATATTAACTGACAACTAAGCAGAATTATTCCGTATCGTCGTGCCTGCGGTATTCCGATGTATCCCATTCCACTGTCTCCGGATTACTAGTAATGAAGCTATGCGCCCCCAGATATCATGTCGGTACTTTTTGTGTCAGGAAATCATGTGAATGCAATAAGCGGTGTATAATGGTGCTGTATTACCTGCACTATGACTTCATCATGTGCCCCGTATTATGTCAATCATGTGCCTCGTTGGTCTTGCTTTTTACCTACAATCATTGTTTCTTCGTGGCCCTGCAATACGTGGTCTATAATCCTGCCATACAACCCTCTCTACCACATTTATTTTACTGTTACGTGTATATCCCTGCTACACGGATCGTGTTCTTCATCTCATCTTATTGGCTCCGCACGGATCAGCGATCTCACAGAGAACATACAACTTGTGACACAACATAAAATACGCAACAAACTGAAACTCGCCATTTTTTCAGACCGCTAATTACCCGATTTTTTGGAGCTCCAGCATGTTTCCATTATTGATGTCGGTCCATTCTGGGATCAGGCGCCTGTCACGATCAGTGTGGGGGGGAAACTCCACACTGAACATAGGAGGGAAGGGGAACAGTAACTGGGCCTGGAAACTAGGGAAGGAACAGGTCACCTCTTAGACAACCCTGATCTGGGCCCTGACTACCTATCAATATGAATAGACCTTGAAGGTAGGAATATTCATAAGCAGGATACCTAAGCCCTGATTTCCCTATAAGGCCCTGGAATAAGGTTAGGACCAGAGACAACCCATTCCTCCCCAGATGGGCGAATGGAAGTCTCTGTCTCAGATACAACAGCAGGGAATATAACAAATACAAACAAACGCGACACTTAACTTCTGTAGAGATGGAACAACAGGAACACCAGAGACGACCTCACACCAGCTCAGCCAAACCCAAATTAAGCTATCAACCGCATAGTCAGAAGGGGGGGGTGGGGTAAGACTATAAAGGGTAGAAGTGATGACCACTGAGCAACAGCTGAGAAAAGGGAAGTGGTCATTAACCATATCAACACTGATTTTATTTAATTTTTTTGTTAACCAGTTACCTTATTAGTATGGCAGGCTTCCTTTCAGGAACAAACTGGAACTCGCCATTTCTTCAGAACATTAATTACACGATTTTTTTTGAGCTCCAGTATGTTACCATAAATTATGTCCGTCTATTCTGGGATCAGGCGCCATGGATGCATTATTTTCTAAAACTGTCTTTTACCTCATATCCATCAGCTTGAAAAAGGGCCCGAAACGTTGCACTGATGAATATTTTGCACTAATTTGTACTTTCTACCACTGGTGTTGAAAACCATTTTAAATTAATTAAATAAAAGAAGCAATCAAATAAATCTAAAAGTACATGAAAGAAGCCCGAGGGCTGGGCCCCAGGTACAGAGGGTATACGATGCGGCACAGACAACGGTTCTTTCCCAGCAGTTGAGCTTACTGAACAATGTAGTGAACAAGAAGCTGAGAATATATAACACAGATTGGTAACAGAGAATAAACCAACAGTAAATGTATCGCTGTCTAACAATAAACCAGTAATTGTGATGTTTTCCCCAAAGTCCATTAAGCAGCCTAGCTGCACTTGTATGTTCCTGGACGAGTTCCTCGGGTGCACCCTAAGTATTGCGCAATACTGTTTGTAATCCACAGGGAAATGATGTCTGTCTCTTGTAACTTTAATCCTTTCTCGAGCTCTCAGCATATAACACCCTATGAGCAGCCAGTGAGATAGGAAGGTGTCAGCATAGGAGTCCCTTAGGCCTATGCATCAGCTTGTAGCCCATACACCGTACCCAATGTAACTGTACTTGGAGCGTTATTGTATGTCCAAATGCCACTTCAACAGTGTGGTGCACTGTGACGCAGCAAAGTCACACTTACAGTTCCTTGAGCAGGTTCTTGGTGCTTTTTCTTATTTCCTGGTCCACTCCAGAACTTGATACTGCAAACCTCCCCTTCGTGCTATCGGCAGTCTCCACCGTGAGCCGGCCAATTCCCTTCCACATTCAGCAGAGATCTCCTCTTCTGGTTTCTAGCAGCACCAAGCACAGCCTCAGTCTGCTCACTTCCTGCTCCTCCAGGAACCTCCTCCCATTACACAGGGAGAGAGTGATGCAATCAGTCAGGGCAGTGTCAAACCTGTATATTCACACTTGTAAGGGTCCAAAACAGCCCATAAATTAGCTATTTTCCAACTTTGCAAACTAAATAGGTTATTAGTATTCCTCTGATAGGCACTCCATCCATCTTCATGCGCTACAGCAGATAGGGTATGGAGTAAGAACAGATACATAGCTACATTGTATATTGGTGTGCAGTGTATCACGTATCCACGCTGTGGGTCACAACACGCAGTAACTATTGGTGCCTTATCTGCTACAAAGTATTACAATAGGTAGATGAGAGTGTAGGACCAACTATATAGCTACAGTGTGTAGGTACTTAAGGTCAAGTGTAATTTGTTTAGTGAGATATATAGGTCCTCCTGTAATTTTTTTTTTTTTAAGGGTCCATTCACACGTCTGTGTGTGTTTTGCGGATCCATTGATCAGTGGATCCGCAAAACACGGACATCGGCAATGTGTTTTCCGCAATTGCGGACAAGAATAGGACATGTTCTATTTTTTCTGGATCGGAATAGCAGACCCGGAAGTGCGAATCCGCAATTCCGGATCCGGGCAGCACATTGTGCGGCCCCATAGAAATGAATGGGTCCGCAATTCCGTTCCGCAAAATGTGGAACGAAATTGCGGACGTGTGAATGGACCCTTAATGTATGGCTAATAAAGTAAAGTGTAATTTAATTCAACTTTTCCCGAGCCAGTGACGCTATTCCTCGGATAGGCAGCTCCAATCTTATAATTTGCTGCCGTCTACTGACCAAACTGAGATGTTGCAGTAATGATACAATTTACAACATAGCAGAGTAATACATTTAAGTTCCCTTGCCCCACATCCTTACATGCCACCCCACTAGAATATTGGCGTCCCGACAGCTCTACCAAATAAATTAATCTGCTGCATAGCGCTGAGGGGGGATACCTGCTGTGGAGTGCTCCGATCTGCAAAGGCCTGGGTCCCCTGTCATTGGTGCAGGAACAGGACCCGACCCCTCTCGGGGTGGTAGCGCATTTTCAGGAATAGTGTCCACTACTGGACAATTGTTTTATATTATATGGTTCCCAGCAGTCATCCAATTTATCCGTGGGTCGTTTAGCATGAACCAATACTCTGTCACCCGGCGACAAGGGTGTAGTCTGCACAGGTTGATGATCCCTAGGGGTTTTCTGTTTCAACTTCTCGTTGACCAACCGATGAATAGTCCTCAGTTTGTTTTGGTGCTCCTGCACCCATGAGTCAGCTATCCTAGGGAACTCTTCCGAAAGAAGTCCAAGGTTCATTTTGGCAACTTCTTGCCCTGGACGACCGAACAGCAGCATGTGTGGAGTATAGCCGGTAGTGAACACGATTATTATATGCCCAGAGTGGTTCAGGCAAATACTCGGGCCAGCACAACTTACATTCTTTCTCCAGATTATTACAAGTAGGTTACACAAAACATAGACATACACATAAACGGTAATTAGATGTACTATGTTAAATAGACCCGGAAAAAGTAAGTAAAAACCCACTCAGTGTACATAGATACACCAAACAACGAGAATGAACTGAGATTAGACGGGTAGATCATCAAAAATAAATCCTTTATTGAATAAATAACATTTATAGACGAGAACGTAAGACAACAGATAAAAAATGGCTACATCTGAGGAGGCATATCAGCACAGGTGAAACATAAAGGGGAGGCATGGAGAACAAGAACGGAGGCAGAGAAAGAGAGTACAATGCCTCACTAAATTCTACATGTACTTCTGTAACCACAATTACTCAGTATATGGGGCAAAAAAACTTTGCACTTGCACCTTAGTATTTTTAGTTTTTTTTTTGCCCCCATATACCGAGTAATTGTGGTTACAGAAGTACATGCAGAATTTAGTGAGGCATTGTACTCTCTTTCTCTGCCTCCGTTCTTGTTCTCCATGCCTCCCCTTTATGTTTCACCTGTGCTGATATGCCTCCTCAGATGTAGCCATTTTTTATCTGTTGTCTCACGTTCTCGTCTATATAGGTTATTTATTCAATAAAGGATTTATTTTTGATGATATACCCGTCTAATCTCAGTTCTTTCTCCAGAGTATGGAGCATCGGTAGAAGCGTCCTGTTGAATCTTTCACAGGCCCCATTGCCCTGCTCCTGCGGGTGGTATGGCGTTGTTCGTGACTTCTCAATCCCATACAGCCGACACAGCTCTTCCATCAACTTCCCTTGGAAGCACGCTCATTGATCAGAATGAATCCATTTCGGGCATCCGAACACCTGGATAAAGTGTTTGCACACTGCACGGGCATCTGATTCCGCCGTAGGTACTGCCACAGATAACTTTGTGAAGTGATCAGTCATCACAAGGCAATACTGGTGACCACTAACTGGCCGATCAAGATATAATCGATCATTATGATCTCCAGCATCGTGGACGTTTGGAAATCTTGAATTGGGGCCCTCTGCTCAGTAGGCTTCACGAGCTTGCATTCTCAACACTTCTGGCACACTTCACGGACAATCTGCTCCAACTGCGGGCAGTATACAAATCTCTGTACCCACTTGTTTGTCTTCTCCGCTTCAAAGAGGGCACCCTTCTCATGTCCCTCGAGGGCGACTCTTCGGGCCAGGCTACTAGGTATCACTATCTGGCACTTTTCTTCAAGATCGGTAGGCAGAAATACCTTCCAGTACATGATTCCATTTCGGATTTGCAGCTGATCCCACTGCTGCAACAATTTCCATCTGTCTGAGGACAAGCGACTTCGCTCTTCAATCTTGGGCCATATCTCAGTCTTCACCCAGTGTTTGATCTTCTTTAAGTCAGGATCATCATCTTGCACTTGAGCCCATTCTTCCTCATTCTTCCCGAGCAACACAGTGCTGTCAATAGCCACCCCACTTGGGCTGGCCACGGGCGACTGTCGAGGCACTCGACCATGATCGGGTATCTCAGTCCCTTCATCCTCTTTGTCAGCCTCACCTACTACGACAACGCATTTGTGTTGTCTTTACCAGCACAGTATTTGATGGTATAGTCAAACTTTGCCAGTCTAGCCATCCATTTCTGCTCCAAGGTGGGACAATGGGTTATTGTCTGTTCTTACTAGGATCTGTGCCCCGGTGAGATACCCTGAGAATTTTTCAGTCATTGCCCAGACTAACGACAACAACTCGAGTTTGAAGGAGCTATAATTTTCCGGATTGCGCTCAGAGTCCCGTAGGGACCGGCTACCATACGTAATGAGTCATTCCTGCCTGCCTTGTTCTTGGGCTATTACTGCTCCCAGTCCATGCAAACTTCCATCAGTGTAGAGTGTGAATGGTCTATCATACTGAGCATATGCCAGGATGGGGGTGCTAATCAGGGCTTTCTTCAACTCGTCAAACACTTGCTGCTGTGGCAGCCCCCATGATATGGGCCATGTCTTCGGACCCTGGGCAGTCCCTCTCAAGAGTTTGTGTAGCGGACCGGTGATCTTCACAAAGCCCTTTATAAATCTTCGATTCGAAATCCTAGGAATGCTTTCACTTCTCGAAGCGTCTTAGGTTGCGGCCACTTACTCACTGCCTCTACCTTACTATCCGCAGGGCGAACTCCCTCAGCTGATACGATGTGTCCCAGATACTCTAGGCTTGTTTGGAAGAGATGGCACCTTCCTCAGTTTGATCTTAAGACCATGAGAGTGGAGTCTACCTAACACTTCCCGCAGTCTCCTCAAATGTTCTTCAAACGTAGGTGCATGGACTATCATGTCATCCAGGTAGATCAGAATCGACTCAAAGTTCCGTTCACCCAGGCAGTGTTCCATTAGGCGTTGGAATGTACCCGGATCATTTGTCAGCCCCATGTTTAGGATAAAGGCTGTCTTCTGTCTATCCTTCTCTGCCACATGTACTTGCCAGTAGCCGCTCGCCAAGTCCACAGTTGAGAAATACTTGGCACGCTGTAGTGCAGTCAATGACTCTTCAATCCTAGGCAGGGGAAAAGTTTCCTTTACTGTGGCAGCGTTTAACTTCTGGTAGTCCACACAGAACCTCAACGACCCATCCTTCTTCCGCACCAAGACCACTGGTTCAGCCCAGAGGCTTTGGCTCTCTTTTACCACTCCACTATCTAACATCTGTGACATCATCCTTTTCACTTCTTGGTAGAGAGTGGGCGGAATCTGCCAGTACCTTTCTCAAATCGGGGGAGTATCCCCAATCGGTATTTCATATTCGATAGCCGTTGTGCACCCGAAGTCCTCCTCACATCGGGTAAAGGCGGATTGAAACCCATAGCACTGCTTCAATCTTCTCCATCTGTTCGGCGGTGAACTGGTTCGCATCAATTTCCATTTGTTCCAAGATCTGCCGGCCATTCCACTCAGGCGTGGTTCCATCCACAGAGTTCTCGTCCACTGCCAAAGTCCAGGCATTATTTCCAACAGCCCGTAGGGTGAACTGGCTACCTGCAAGTGGTTCTCCTTGCTGCACGTACAACTCAGCCACTTTCTCTCCAGCATGGAAGGTAACTTCATGATCGTGTACGTTCACACACCGGACTAACACATGCCCCTCTGTGACTGTCACGATAGTCCTGGCAACCACTGGGCTCCGGCTGGCTTCCAACACGCCCAGGGCTTCTATCAGCATATCTATCCCATTCAGTTTTCGCCAGCTTGCAACAGGCATTCGTATCATCTCCTGTTGCGGAGGTATGGTGCAGGCTCTTCCATATGGGGCATACACTGCTCCAACCGGCTTACCCTCAGGAGTGCTTTTGCAGATACTGCATGTCCGGATCAATCTCTGGAATGCTCTCTGGGTAGGCTTGTGGGGAGTCGTTTTCCACCAATAACTCGGGCCCTCCTTTGTAAACATGAGCTGATCCAATTCCCGCAGAACGTTCATTCCCAATACAACGGGAGCTCCATCCTGAGTCGGTTTCTCTACAAGCACCACTCCTTTTATGCCGACATCTTGTCCGCATAGCTTCATTCTCATCCAAGCCACTCCGAACACAGGTATAGCAGTCTGATTTACCGCCGTCAGCTTGATCACGGTGCGCTTGTCAGGCTTCATCAGGTGGCCGAAGTATCTCTCAAAGAACTTCACTGTCATCGTGGTTACTTCCGACCCTGTGTCTACAAGACATTCCAACATCTGTTCTTCAATCTGCACCTGTAAGTAGGGGCTTTTGGTCACCAGGTCCCGGAGGTCGTTAGGGGTAACCTGGCAACTGGCCTCCCCCGTGGTGTGCCCCACTACCGCGAGGGGTTCCTGTTTAACGGTGGATGTTCTGGATTCATGGCCTTTTGTGGGCATTAACGGGAGATACGTCCTCTTTCTCGGGAAATCCAACACTGCGACCCCCTTGCTTTCTGGTAGAGATGGCCTTGCGGTTCGCCCGATGGTCGTTTTGCGGCGAACTTTGCGTGTTCGCGATTCACCAAACATGCGAACATATGGAGATATTCGCGCCCGCCATATTCTTTTACATTGTGAAGAACTTTGACCCATGACACATCCATCAGGTGGTACAGGACAGCCAATGGAGACGTTTCAGCACATGGACACAACCCCTACCTTATAAATAAACCCGATCTGGCCGCCATTTTACATTCAGTGTTTTGCCAGTGTAGGGAGAGGTTGCTGTGTGGAGCAGGGACAGGCTGTTAGGGACACCAAACGCTGGGTAATAGGGCCACAAAAGTCCTTTTAAGGACTGGTATAGGTGTGCTATCGATAGGTGTGATACACAGAGGGGTGTAATATACTTATAATATACTTTTATAATGAGTCAAAAACCCAAAAGATCTCTATAGTGATCACCTGGAAGTCAGGGGCCTCGGGGCTAGGGGCTTACTAGGGACATTTTTATATAGGGTAAGGTTCTGGACGGGGTCGCTCTTATCAGGACGGGTGGTCTGTGGTTAGGCTATCAGGGCCAGAATAGCCCCCCCTGTAGGGCAATATCAGGGACAGTTCTTTGCCCGCCCTGTCCTTCAATACCACATCATCATCTAGCCCAGGGATGGATGGTTTTTTGCTTTCCCTCCGGGATTCATCGATGTGCACTGGAACCCCCCGGATTGTGGTAGGACATACGGCTTCTGATTTGGTGCCGCCGAGCACTTGTTATCGCCGACCACATCTATGCTTTTTGCTGAACTTTAATAATTTCATTTATTTTCATTTTGAGGGATATCTTTTCCATTCACACGTCCGCAAAATGGGTCAATTTTGCGGAACGGGTGCAGCCCCATTCATTTTCAATGGGGCCGGAATGTGCTGTCCGCTACCGCATTTGCGGATCCGCACTTACGCATCCGTGCTTCCGTTTCCACAAAAAAATAGAACATGTCCTATTCTTGTCCGCAATTGAAGACAAGATTAGGCATTTTCTATTATAGTGCCGGCGATATGCGGTCCGCAAAATGCGGAATGCACATCGCCGGTGTCAGTGTTTTGCGGATCCGCAAAACACTTACGGACGTGTGAATGGACCCTCATAGTAACATTATTTTATCTTCATGTATATTCTAATGGATTGCCTTCCGTGTACAATGTTATAATATACTTTCTATGTTAGACGGTATATTATACTGCATTTGTATTGTGCGGCAGTCGTGTGCGGTTCTGCTGCGATACCGCAGGTATATAGAGGGATGAGCGTTACTGGGCAGTGGCGTCGCCAGGGGGGGGCCAGAGGGGGCCACGGCCCCCCCTACATCATGCTGTGCCACCCCCCAAGTGAAGTGAGCCGCCAGCGTCTTCACACAGCGTCCGGCAGCAGAGCAGAGTGAGGAGGGGAGAGGGGGCGGGGCATGCACGGCAGTTCCCGATAGGCTCCGCCCACCTTCCAGGCAGGAAAGGCAGTGAGTGCAGAGCCAGTAGCCGGAGCAAGAATGAAGTCCAGACTCCAGGCAGAGAGTGATTCAAGCGACCCAGAGTGAGTGACAGTCCCTGAGTGCAGAGTCCCCCCCTGTGTAATTAGGTGAGAGGAGGGGAGAGGCGGCCATTATATTCATAACAAAGAGGGGACATTATATTAATAATAAAGAGGGGACATTATATTAATAATAAAGAGGGGGACATTATATTAATAACAAAGAGGGGGTCATTATATTAATAATAAAGAGGGGGTCATTATATTAATAACAAAGAGGGGGACATTATATTAATAACAAAGAGGGGGTCATTATATTAATAATAAAGAGGGGACATTATATTAATAATAAAGAGGGGACATTATATTAATAATAAAGAGGGGGACATTATATTAATAATAAAGAGGGGACATTATATTAATAATAAAGAGGGGACATTATATTAATAACAAAGAGGGGGCATTATATTAATAATAAAGCGGGGACATTATATTAATAATAAAGAGGGGACATTATATCAATAATAAAGAGGGGACATTATATTAATAACAAAGAGGGGACATTATATTAATAACAAAGAGGGGGACATTATATTAATAACAAAGAGGGGGCATTATATTAATAATAAAGCGGGGACATTATATTAATAACAAAGAGGGGGACATTATATTAATAATAAAGAGGGGACATTATATTAATATTAAAGAGGGGACATTATATTAATAACAAAGAGGGGACATTATATTAATAATAAAGAGGGGGACATTATATCAATAATAAAGAGGGGGACATTATATTAATAATAAAGCGGGGACATTATATTAATAATAAAGAGGGGACATTATATTAATAACAAAGAGGGGACATTATATTAATAACAAAGAGGGGGTTATTGTATTATTAACAAAGAGGGGGACATTATATTAATAATAAAGAGGGGGACATTATATTAATAATAAAGAGGGGACATTATATTAATAATAAAGAGGGGACATTATATTAATAACAAAGAGGGGGTCATTATATTAATAATAAAGAGGGGGACATTATATTAATAATAAAGAGGGGGACATTATATTAATAATAAAGAGGGGGTCATTATATTAATAATAAAGAGGGGGACATTATATTAATAACAAAGAGGGGGACATTATATTAATAATAAAGAGGGGACATTATATTAATAACAAAGAGGGGGTCATTATATTAATAACAAAGAGGGGACATTATATTAATAATAAAGAGGGGACATTATATTATTAACAAAGAGGGGGCCATTATAATATACAGGGGGAATAATATTATGGGGAATGGGGGACTATCTGTCTGGCTCTAGCCCAGTATTGGGGGGCAGCAGCAGGAGGAGTTGCTGAGACCCCAGGAAGGAGAGGATGAGAGTAAAGTGAGGAACCTAAAAAAAATTCTGTGAAACTCTGCAGAGACGAGAAGCGGCTGAAAGAAGGTATCATGGCGGTCTTATCTCTGAATGAAGACGTCGAGGAAAGTCTACATCACAGGAGAGGTCACTGGATGGAACAGGTGTGTGCGGTATTATACTGTAATAATAATGTCCATGCACATATCTGTTTCACAGTAGGGTTGGGGGAGGAGATTGAGAATATGGCCCACCCTGCCGCATCCGGCCCCAGACTTCAGGTCACACTGTGCGTTTTCTGAATTCTGGGGGCCTCACACCCATCTACTACATTATCTGTACTCAGAGCTATCACTGTGTTATCTGTGGTGTTACATAGGACTGCAGGTGACATCTACTACATTATCTGTACACAGAGAGTTATCACTGTGTTATCTGTGGTGTTACATAGGACTGCAGGTGACATCTACTACATTATCTGTACACAGAGAGTTATCACTGTTATCTGTGGTGTTACATAGGACTGCAGGTGACATCTACTACATTATCTGTATTCAGAGAGTTATCACTGTGTTATCTGTGGTGTTACATAGGACTGCAGGTGACATCTACTACATTATCTGTACTCAGAGCTATCACTGTGTTATCTGTGGTGTTACATAGGACTGCAGGTGACATCTACTACATTATCTGTACACAGAGAGTTATCACTGTGTTATCTGTGGTGTTACATAGGACTGCAGGTGACATCTACTACATTATCTGTACACAGAGAGTTATCACTGTTATCTGTGGTGTTACATAGGACTGCAGGTGACATCTACTACATTATCTGTATTCAGAGAGTTATCACTGTGTTATCTGTGGTATTACATAGGACTGCAGGTGACATCTACTACATCATCTGTACTCAGAGTTATCACTGTGTTATCTGTGGTGTTACATAGGACTGCAGGTGACATCTACTACATCATCTGTACTCAGAGAGCTATCACTGTGTTATCTGTGGTGTTACATAGGACTGCAGGTGACATCTACTACATCATCTGTACTCAGAGAGTTATCACTGTGTTATCTGTGGTGTTACATAGGACTGCAGGTGACATCTACTACATCATCTGTACTCAGAGCTATCACTGTGTTATCTGTGGTGTTACATAGGACTGCAGGTGACATCTACTACATTATCTGTACACAGAGAGTTATCACTGTGTTATCTGTGGTGTTACATAGGACTGCAGGTGACATCTACTACATTATCTGTACACAGAGAGTTATCACTGTTATCTGTGGTGTTACATAGGACTGCAGGTGACATCTACTACATTATCTGTATTCAGAGAGTTATCACTGTGTTATCTGTGGTGTTACATAGGACTGCAGGTGACATCTACTACATTATCTGTACTCAGAGCTATCACTGTGTTATCTGTGGTGTTACATAGGACTGCAGGTGACATCTACTACATTATCTGTACACAGAGAGTTATCACTGTGTTATCTGTGGTGTTACATAGGACTGCAGGTGACATCTACTACATTATCTGTACACAGAGAGTTATCACTGTTATCTGTGGTGTTACATAGGACTGCAGGTGACATCTACTACATTATCTGTATTCAGAGAGTTATCACTGTGTTATCTGTGGTATTACATAGGACTGCAGGTGACATCTACTACATCATCTGTACTCAGAGTTATCACTGTGTTATCTGTGGTGTTACATAGGACTGCAGGTGACATCTACTACATCATCTGTACTCAGAGAGCTATCACTGTGTTATCTGTGGTGTTACATAGGACTGCAGGTGACATCTACTACATCATCTGTACTCAGAGAGTTATCACTGTGTTATCTGTGGTGTTACATAGGACTGCAGGTGACATCTACTACATCATCTGTACTCAGAGTTATCACTGTGTTATCTGTGGTGTTACATAGGACTGCAGGTGACATCTACTACATTATCTGTACTCAGAGAGTTATCACTGTGTTATCTGTGGTGTTACATAGGACTGCAGGTGACATCTACTACATTATCTGTACTCAGAGAGTTATCACTGTGTTATATGAGGTGTTACATAGGACTGCAGGTGACATCTACTACATCATCTGTACTCAGAGAGTTATCACTGTGTTATCTGTGGTGTTACATAGGACTGCAGGTGACATCTACTACATTATCTGTACTCAGAGTTATCACTGTGTTATCTGTGGTGTTACATAGGACTGCAGGTGACATCTACTACATTATCTGTACACAGAGAGTTATCACTGTGTTATCTGTGGTGTTACATAGGACTGCAGGTGACATCTACTACATTATCTGTACACAGAGAGTTATCACTGTTATCTGTGGTGTTACATAGGACTGCAGGTGACATCTACTACATTATCTGTATTCAGAGAGTTATCACTGTGTTATCTGTGGTATTACATAGGACTGCAGGTGACATCTACTACATCATCTGTACTCAGAGTTATCACTGTGTTATCTGTGGTGTTACATAGGACTGCAGGTGACATCTACTACATCATCTGTACTCAGAGAGTTATCACTGTTATCTGTGGTGTTACATAGGACTGCAGGTGACATCTACTACATCATCTGTACTCAGAGAGTTATCACTGTGTTATATGAGGTGTTACATAGGACTGCAGGTGACATCTACTACATCATCTGTACTCAGAGAGTTATCACTGTGTTATATGTGGTGTTACATAGGACTGCAGGTGACATCTACTACATCATCTGTACTCAGAGAGTTATCACTGTGTTATATGAGGTGTTACATAGGACTGCAGGTGACATCTACTACATCATCTGTACTCAGAGAGTTATCACTGTGTTATCTGTGGTGTTACATAGGACTGCAGGTGACATCTACTACATCATCTGTACTCAGAGAGTTATCACTGTGTTATATGAGGTGTTACATAGGACTGCAGGTGACATCTACTACATCATCTGTACTCAGAGAGTTATCACTGTGTTATATGTGGTGTTACATAGGACTGCAGGTGACATCTACTACATCATCTGTACTCAGAGAGTTATCACTGTGTTATATGAGGTGTTACATAGGACTGCAGGTGACATCTACTACATCATCTGTACTCAGAGAGTTATCACTGTGTTATCTGTGGTGTTACATAGGACTGCAGGTGACATCTACTACATCATCTGTACTCAGAGTTATCACTGTGTTATCTGTGGTGTTACATAGGACTGCAGGTGACATCTACTACATCATCTGTACTCAGAGAGTTATCACTGTGTTATATGAGGTGTTACATAGGACTGCAGGTGACATCTACTACATCATCTGTACTCAGAGAGTTATCACTGTGTTATATGAGGTGTTACATAGGACTGCAGGTGACATCTACTACATTATCTGTACTCAGAGAGTTATCACTGTATTATCTGTGGTGTTACATAGGACTGCAGGTGATATCTACTACATTATCTGTACTCAGAGAGTTATCACTGTATTATCTGTGGTGTTACATAGGACTGCAGGTGATATCTACTACATCATCTGTACTCAGAGAGTTATCACTGTGTTATCTGTGGTGTTACATAGGACTGCAGGTGATATCTACTACATTATCTGTACTCAGAGAGCTATCACTGTGTTATCTGTGGTGTTACATAGGACTGCAGGTGACATCTACTACATTATCTGTACCCAGAGAGCTATCATGTTCTATCTGTGGTGTTACATAGGACTGCAGGTGACATCTACTACATTATCTGTACTCAGAGAGCTATCACTGTGTTATCTGTGGTGTTACATAGGACTGCAGGTGATATCTACTACATCATCTGTACTCAGAGAGTTATCACTGTGTTATCTGTGGTGTTACATAGGACTGCAGGTGACATCTACTACATTATCTGTACTCAGAGAGTTATCACTGTGTTATCTGTGGTGTTACATAGGACTGCAGGTGATATCTACTACATTATCTGTACCCAGAGAGTTATCACTGTGTTATCTGTGGTGTTACATAGGACTGCAGGTGACATCTACTACATTATCTGTACTCAGTTATCACTGTGTTATCTGTGGTGTTACATAGGACTGCAGGTGACATCTACTACATTATCTGTACTCAGAGAGTTATCACTGTGTTATCTGTGGTGTTACATAGGACTGCAGGTGATCTACTACAGTATCTGTTAAAAGGGGCGTGCCTGGGGTAGGGGGGGGGGGGGCGCATTTTTTGGCTTGCCCCGGGTGCTGGCAACCCACGCTACGCCACTGGGGGAGGGAGAGGCGTGTCCTTTCCCCTTCCTCTGATAGGCTGCCGGCCTAGTGCCTGCAGCCTATCAGAGGCCTGCGCAGGCGGCGCGATGACGTCATCGCGCCGCCTGAGCCTTACAGCGCGGGACACAGAAACAGTCTGCGGGACACTGACACTGAGGTAAGTATAAGTGTTTTTTTTTTTTGTTTGTTTTTTTACAATAGTGTTACTGGCACATTATGGGGGCTTATTACAATGGGGGGGGGGGACTTAATACTGGCACATGATGGGGGGGACTTAAAACTGGCACATGATGATGGGGGGGACTTAATACTGGCACATGATGATGGGGGGGACTTAATACTGGCACAAGATGAACGGGGGGGGGACTTAATACTGGCACATGATGATGGGGGGGACTTAATACTGGCACATGATGGGGGGCTTAATACTGGCACATGATGGGGGGGCTTAATACTGGCACGATGGGGGGCTTAATACTGGCACATGATGGGGGGGCTTAATACTGGAACATGATGGGGGGGCTTAATACTGGCACGATGGGGGGCTTAATACTGGCACATGATGGGGGGGCTTAATACTGGAACATGGGGGGGCTTAATACTGGCACATGATGGGGGGGCTTAATACTGGCACGTAATGGGGGGGGCTTATTACTGGCATGTAATGGGGGGGCTTATTACTAGCACATAATAGGGGGCTTATTACTGGCACATTGGGGGCCTTATTACTGGCACGTGATGGGGGCTTATTACTGGCACGTGATGGGGGCTTATTACTGGCACGTGACGAGGGGGTTATTACTGGCACGTGATGGGGGGCTTATTACTGGCACGTGATGGGGGCTCTTGTTACTGGCACGTGATGGGGGCTTATTACTGGCACATTGGGGGGCTCTTGTTACTGGCAGTGGCACGTTATTGAGGGCACTTATTACTGGCACATTATTGGTGGGCACTATAGCGGCATCTACTGAGGCCACAAAGAAGGGGTGTTTTATATGGGGGGCTCTGTACAGTAGCATTTTATACTGGGACACATTATGGTGGGTACTATGGAGAAGGGGAGACAGGAGTACTATGGAGTCATCTACGGGGGGCACTAAGAAGGGGTATTTTATACTTGCAAATTATGGGGGACACTGAGGGCATCTACTGGGGCACGATATATGGGGCATTTTATACTGGTACATTATGGGGGGCACTAGCAGGAAGGGGGGAGAGGAGCATTATGGAGGCATTTACTGGGGCACTATATAGTTTTTTTTATACTGGCACATTATGGGGGACATTAGCTCAACTGGGGGCATAAGGGGGTATGTTTTGCACATTATAAGGAGAATTATTTCTACTGGGGGGCATTATGGTGGGTTTTATTACTCCCCCATGGTATGACCCCCTAGTAGCAGCACCAGCCTCTCCCTGCTCTGCTATCCCTCTGCCCCTTCTCCAAATCCTTATTATGAAATCTTTCTCACTAGGATAAAACACAACATCAGCTCCACCGAGCCCCCGGCCAAAGTGTGGAAGTGGCGTCCGAGATCCCCAAGGGCCAAGCCAAGTAACTGTAAGTGTTCATGTGAAATATGTTTATTTTATATATGTACACTCCTGTGAGAGGCGGGGAGGGAGATCTGTGGATGACACTGTTATAGGGAGGGCGATCTGTGGATGACACTGTTATAGGGAGGGCGATCTGTGGATGACACTGTTATAGGGAGGGAGATCTGTGGATGACACTGTTATGGAGGGGGAAATGGGGATGACACTGTCATGGGGTGGATCTGTGGATGACACATATAGTATAAGATGTTATATACGGTATGTGGCATCCACAGATCCCCCTCTCTATAAAAGTGTCATCCACAGACAGCTCGACTTTTCTTCCCTGTTGCGCTTTTAGGTATTGGGTAAAGTATTGCAGCATTTCTAAGCATACTTGTGTAAATGTATCGTTGTTATAGCTGCCCCCCCTACTTTTGTCCTGGCCCCCAGTGTGCCCCCCCAAAATTTGAAAGCTAGTGACGCCACTGTTACTGGGACAAATCATTTCTACTGGTGTGATATACCAGTCGCCCCCCAAAAACCTGATTGAAGCGGGGTGTTATATACCAATATACTTTCTTTATAGTGCATTTGGGTACTCTATAGTGCATTTGCGCATGCGCGTACGAGAAAATGATATTGTCAATATTTCGCATTGAAAAAAATAATAAATGGAGATCGTAAATTGGAATAATCCATCTGGTGTCAGTGTCCGTGTTGTGGGACTATTTGTGCACTTCTAGTAATTATTTCTTGGCTGCAAATATCAGCTGAAGGTTTTTCAGGTTCGCCTGCCATTAAAATGAATGGGACCCACCGCAAACTTTCGGTTCGCGAACATTTGATCGCGTTCGTGAACCGTCCCAGCAGATGTTCGTCCATCACTACTTTCTGGTCTTTTGGAGGACCACACGTCTGTGCATCTGTAGGTGGTGACTGACCAGCCCAGTGCATGGGAGAGTCTCCTCTGGAGTTGCTCGATATAGTGGGGAATGGATCATCAATGGAGCCTGTAACTGTGCCAATTGCCTCTGAATCTCTCCCAGGGATGCACTAAGTGCCTTCACACTATGTAGCGTCCATCAGGATACGTTCCCTGAGAGCCTGGCGATGAGGAGGGCTACTCAATCCAAGGACGAACTGGTCCGGGAGGGTTTGATCTCCATTTTCAAGAATGTTAGCACTGCTGGCCTCTCTCTTCCATACATGTGACCAGATCTCCTAAGGGCATTGGCAAACTGGGGAATAGTCTCATCTTCACGCCTGAAGCGAGTGAAGAAACAGGACCTAAGGCTGCCGGTACTGGTCATTTCTCCGTAGGTAGACTCGAGAATATAGCATCCAGTGTCTTCCTTTCCTCTTCTGGACGTAGCATTACAGTGCATCTAGCATCCCCTTCCAAGGCGTTCAGTGCCACATCCTATTGTAAATCCAGAGCCAAGTTGTACAACCTGAGGATGCTCTTAAGGTGTGTGGCCCAGTCTTCTAGCAGCATATTTTGGCCATCAAACCGCACTAGCTAATTCAATATTGCCCCTGCGGGCAAACACATGATCAGAGCTACTCCCATGGTAGAAGGGGCAATGGAGGCCACAGCCGGAACCTCCTCGGAACCGGTCTGGTTCTGCATGGCGATCAATGTACCCTGCTTGCAGCGCCAAATGAAAGAAAACCGAGGGCTGGGCCCACAGGTACAGAGGGTACACGATGCGGCACAGACACAGACAACGGTTCTTTTCCAGCAGTTGAGCTTACTGAACAATGTAGTGAGCAAGAAGCTGAGAATATATAACACAGATTGGTAACAGAGAATAAACCAACAGTAAATGTATCGCTGTCTAACAATAAACCAGTAATTGTGATGTTTTCCCCAAAGTCCATTAAGCAGCCTAGCTACACTTGTATGTTCCTGGACGAGTTCCTCGGAGTGCACCCTAAGTATTGCGCAATACTATTTGTAATCCACAGGGAAATGATGTCTGTCTCTTGTAACTTTAATCCTTTCTCCAGCTCCCAGCATATAACACCCTATGAGCAGCCAGTGAGATAGGAAGGTGTCAGCATAGGAGTCCCTTAGGGCTATGCATCAGCTTGTAGCCCATACACCGTACCCAATGTAACTGTACTTGGAGCGTTATTGTCCAAATGCCACTTCAACAGTGTGGTGCAATGTGAAGCGGCAAAGCCGCACTTACAGTTCCTTGAGTGGGTTCTTGGTGCTTTTTCTTATTTCCTGGTCCACTCCAGAACTGGATCCTACAGACACAACACTCCTGTGGTCGTCACTGCAAACCTCCCCTTCCTGCTGTCGCCAGTCTCCACCGTGAGAGAGTCCATTCCCTTCCACATTCAGCAGAGATGATCCCTTGTGGTTTCCAGCAGCACCAAGCAAAGCCTCCGTCTGCTCACTTCCTGCTTCTGGAGGAAGCTCCGCCCCTTACACAGGGAGAGTGTGATGCAATAAGTAATTTACTAAGTGCTGTGTCAAACCTGCATAATCAGTTTGCTATCACACTTGTAAGGGTCCAAAACAGCCCATAAATTTGCTATTTTCCAACTTTGCAAACTGAATAGGTTATTAGTATTCCTCTGATAGGCAGCTCCAATGTAGACTTTTATCATCTTATCCTTTGCTGCCATCTACTGACCAAACTGAGATGTTGCAGTAATTATACAATTTACAACATAGCAGAGTAATACATTTAAGGTCCCTTGCCCCACATCCTTACATATACACCGGCCTTCAAGTGGAGGGAGACCAATCCGGGGACATGCACCCACAAAAGCCATTTAAGGGAAGAGTGCTGTGGTCAATACCTTGTTCCCCCATAATCCAGTCTGCTAGTGATCCTCATAGTCCAGTCGTGATCCTCATAGTCCAGTCTGGTAGTGACTCTCATAGTCGTCCAGTAGTGATCCTCATAGTCCAGTCTGCTAGTGATCCTCATAGTCCAGTCTAGTAGTGATCCTCATAGTCCAGTCCGGTAGTGACCCTCATAGTCCAGTCCGGTAGTGATCCTCATAGTACAGTCTGGTAGTGGCCACCATAATCCAGTCTGGTAGTGATCCTCATAGTCCAGTCCAGTAGTGATCCTCAGTCCAGTCCAGTAGTGGCCACCATAATCCAGTCTGCTACTGATCCTCATAGTCCAGTCCAGTAGTGATCCTCATAGTCCAGTCTGGTAGTGACCCTCATAGTCCAGTCCGGTAGTGATCCTCATAGTACAGTCTGGTAGTCACCACCATAATCCAGTCCTGTAGTGATCCTCATAGTCCAGTCTAGTAGTGGCCACCATAATCCAGTCCTGTAGTGATCCTCATAGTCCAGTCTAGTAGTGATGCCTCAGTTCATGTCTCTTGGATCACTCAGAATTTTATTGGTATGTTTTGCCCTTTTTTTTCATCTTTGGGTTTCTGTATATAGAGAATGCAGTGAGAGCTGCATCTCCTCTTCCAGTGTGAGAGAATGGAAACACAGTGGCCCTGATAAAGTAGGTGCAGTGGAAATTAAGTACTGAAGAAGGAGGCCAGAGTTAAACGCAAACCATGGATATCAATCTTTCTTAGTACCTTCCACCATGATTAAATACAATGTAGACACAGCTTGTGATTCTCTACATGACAAGGATGATAAACAGGGGCTCAAACATTTCTAGGAAACCATAATTTAATATTGATGTATTCATATATACAAGTGAGAAATTTACATAGTAAAGTAAAGCAAATCAGATATTAAACCAATCAGACAAAAAAAAACTCTCATCGTCTTCACTGCAAATCCGCTATGTATCCTGGACTTCCTGTCCAACAGAGCCTGAAACATAAGTGTACCTTTAGGTCCGAAGTATAAATAGAAAGGGAGATCGCAAAAATCCTCTAAGCACTGCCCCTCTGGACCAGAAGAAAGAGTCAGGATTTGGCAAAAGTACTGAAGGACCAGATCTGTCAGAAGGAAGAAAGGAGGAAAAACCTGAAGAAATTGCACTTGTTTAGTGACAGATGATGAGATCCAGCGGATTCAGAGACGAGAATAGAAACAATAGGACAAAGTCTGGTAAAGAAACCGAAGAAAACATGCACTACGCTAATTGTATCCAAAACGAGGTTCATGTGGAAAGAACCATCCCCTGTACATCCCCCGCAGGTAGAAACTCCTCTGTGTGCAGGGCTACAGGCCCAGTGTCTGCCAGGACACCAGTGAATAAGAAGAACAAGTCCTGAGCTCATCTTCATTCATCCTCCTCCACCTCCTGTGCCACCACAACAGCCTCTCCCTGCGAGCAGTCACTGAAGAAGCGAAGCAATGTGCTGTACAGATGAAAACGATTCTTGTCAGACAGGATGTTGTGACCTTCATCAGGATAAATCTGCAGAAAAAAATGCATCTGTTTCTGAAATGATGAGAGCAGTGTGCCACAAGGACAAGCAAAATGCCTTGTGATTCGAGGATGAGAAAATGAAGCATGACCTCAAGATGAGAAGATGAAATGTGGCCCGAAGATGAACTGTTCCCGAGGATGATAAAATGAGATGTGACCCCAGGATGACACAATGCATTGTGACCCGAGGATGAGAAGATGCAGTGTGACCCGTGGATGAGACGATGCAATGTGACCCGAGGATGAGAAGATGAAGCGTGGCCTGAGGATGAGGAGATGAACTGTGTCCTTAGGATGAAAAGATGGACTCTGTCCCGAGGATGAGAAGCTGAGGTGTAACACCAGGATGAGAAGATCAAGCATGACCCAAGGATGAGAAGATGCAGTGCGCGAACTGTATCCAGATGATGAGAAGATTTGGTGTGACCCAAGGATGTGAAAATGCAGTAAAACCAAAGGATGAGAAGATCTAGTGTGACCCGAGGATGAGAAGACGCAGTGTTACCCAAGTATAAGAAGATCTAGTGTAACCAGAGGATGAGAAGACACAGTGTTACCCGAGGATGGGAAGATGAAGTGTGACCCGAGGATGAGAAGATGCAGTGTGACCCAAGGCTTAGAAGATAAGGTTTGACCTGAGGATGAGAAGATGCAGTGTGACCCAAGGATGACACGATGCAGTCTGATCCGAGGATGAGAAGATGCAGTGTGACCCAAGGATGAGAAGATGCAGTGTGACATGAGGATGAAAAGATAAACTGAGTCCCGAGGATGAGAAAATGAGGAGTGACCCAATAAAGTGCAACCCAAGGATGAGAAGATATAGCGTGGCGCTAGGATGAGAAGACGCAGTGTGACCTATGAAAAAGAAGATGCTGTTTGACCTGAGGATGAGAAGATAAGGTGTGACTCGATGAAGTGTGACCCAAGGATGAGAAAATGCAGTGTAACTCGAGGATGAGAAGATGTAGTGTGACCCATGGATGACACGAAGCAGTGTGATCCAAGGATTAGAAGATGCAGTGTGGCCCGAGGATGACACAATGCAGTGTGATCTGAGAATGAGAAGATGAAGTGTAACCCGAGGCTGAGAAGATGAGGTGTGACCCAAGGATGAGAAAATTGGGTGTAACCCAAGGATGAGCCGATGTAGCGTGACTTGAGGATGAGAAGACACAGTGTGACCCATGGATGAGAAGATGCAATGTGACCCGAGGCTTAGAAGATGAGGCGTGATCCGAGGATGAGAAGACGCAGTGTGACCCAAGGATAACACAATGCAGTGTGATCCGAGGATGACACGATGCAGTGTGATGGGAGGATGAGAAGATGAAGTGTGACCCAAGGATGAGATGATGCAATGTGACCTGAGGAAGAGAAGATGAAGCATGAACTCAAGATAAGAAGATGAAGTGTGACCCAAGAATGAGAAGATGCAGTGTGACCCGAGACTTAGAAGATGAGGTGCGACCCAAGGATGAGAAGACTCAGTGTGATCCAAGGATGAGAAGACGCAGTGTGATCCGAGGATGACATGATGCAGTGTGACAGAAGGGGGAGAAGATGCGGTGTGAGCCGAAGATGAGAAGATGAACTGTGACCAGTGGATGAGAAGATGAAGGTTGACCTGAGGATGATAAGATGTAGTGTGACCCGAGGATGACACAATGCAGTGTGATCCTAAGATGAGAAGATGAAATGTGACCCGAGGATGAGAAGAAGGGTGACCTGAGGATGATAAGATGTAATGTGACCCGAGGATGAGAAGATGAGGTGTGACCGGAGGATGAGAAGATGCAATGTGACCCGAGGATGAGAAGATGCAGTGTGACCCAAGCAATGAGAAGTAGCAGTGTGACCCGAGGGTGACATAATGCAGTGTGATCCTAAGATGAGAAGATGAAGTGTGACTCAAGGCTGAGAAGATGAGGTGTCACCTGAGGATGAGAAGATGAGGTGTGACCTGAGGATGAGAAGATGCAGCATGACCCGAAGATGACACAATGCAGTGTGATCCGAGGATGACACAATGCAGTGTGATCCGAGGATGACACAATGCAGTGTGATCCGAGGATGAAACAATGAAGTGTGTCCCAGGGATCAGAAGATGAAGTGTGACTCGAGGTTGAGAAGATGAGGTTGTGACCCGAGGATGACACGAAACAGTGTGTCCCGAGGATGAGAAGCTGCAGTGTGACCCGAGGATGAGAAGCTGCAGTGTGTCCCGAGGATTAGAAGATGCAGTGTGAACTGAAGCTTAGAAGATGAGGTTTGACCCAAGGATAAGAAAATGCAGTGTGACCTGAGGATAAGAAGATGCAGTGTGGCACAGTATGTAATCATCTATAAATTCCAATTATGAAATACCATTACAGACATCATCACCATCATTATCACCACCCCAGTCATTATCACATCATTATTATCTCCGCCATCATCATTATTACCACCACTTATTATTACCATCATCATCATCACCACCATACAAATAGGCACAGACGTGGTAATGTTCAGGTACATGGGATGGATAATATATGTCATAGACATGTACATTTAGCAGCTGGTCCAAATCTTTTTGATTAGGCTACTTTCACACTGGCGTTTCTGGGTCCACTTGTGAGATCCATTTTAAGGCTCTCACAAGAGGCCCAAAACGGATCAGTTCCGCCCCGATGCATTCTTAATGGATAAGGATCCGCTCAGAATGCATCAATTTGGCTGCGTTTGGTTTCCGTTCCGCTTTTGAGGCGGATACTAAAACGCTGCGTTTTGGTGTCCGCCTGACGATGCGGAGCCAAAAGGATCCGTCCTGACTTACAATGTAAGTCAATGGGGACGGATCTATTTTCACTGACACAATATGGTGCAATTGAAAACGGATCCGTCCCCCATTGACTTTCAATTGACTTAGACTTTTTTTTAATGAATAATGCAAATGGATCTGTTCTGAACGGATACAAGCGTTTGCATTATCGGTGCGGATCCGTCTGTGCAGATACCAGACGGATCCGCACCGAACGCAGGTGTGAAAGTAGCCCAAGTGATATGTGCCTAGAGAGGAAAAAATATAGTCCTTACAAATTGAGGTAAGAAAATAATCAAAAACAAGGGGGAAGGGGGGCCTCATCTGAGTTAGACACCTCCAGCAGACATACATGAATGTCACACTGGATAGTTTCCCAGAAGAGTTTGTTCCTGGTACCAGGTTGAGTAGTGGAAGCTTTCCCGTATGGCCTGTTTGATTTTTGATGGTAATATAGTAATAAAGCTTTCCCATGTCTCAAAGAATTGCTTTGTGCTTGGTTCTTTGTGTGGTGTGGTTTCAGCCCTATCCATTTTTAGGGTGAAGGACATTTTATCTAGAAATAGGTGTAAACGGGGTAGGTTCGTATGTGTCCAAGTGTGTAATCTTGGTATTGGGGCATCTGTCACAATGATGTGCAATCATTTACCACTGCCTGGGGTAACGTTGTATTTGTCTGGGTCTAGGTATCCAAAAATGACCCACATCAGGTCCGATGGTACAAAGTTGGTTAAGTGTTTAGTAGTGATTTTTTTTTTGCCAAACAGTTTTGATTACTGGGCAAGATTATAAGCAGTGATATAGGTGTGCGTGAGGTTCAGAGCATCGGAAACATGGAGAGGTAGGGTGAAGACCCTCCCCATTGCCCCTGGTGGGTGTGAGGTAACTCCGGTGACAGATGTTTAGTCTCATCTCCCAGAATCTGGTTGATGAGAGACATTTAGAGAAGTATTCGGTTGTTTAGGATTGTGGAATACATGATTTCAGGGATGTCTGGTTGCCATATTTTAAGCGGTGTTTCGGCAGACACATAGTCCAGAGGCTTGTGGAGTAGTTTATAGTTTCTTTTTCCATCATATTTATTAGGATAAAGCCATAAAGTTGGATTCCATTCCTGGTCAGTCAGTTGTGGCAGTATTGTCATGACATAACTCTTTGCCTGTATATAGGAATAGAGAGGTATTTGGATATCTGGATATTTTTGTCGCAGCTTACTCAAGGTGAGTATGCGTTTGTAGCGGATCTCCTGGCACCCCGACTGGGTACCTCCGTTGATGGATGCTCCTAGTGCTTCCCGAGAGTTCCAAGCACTCCGTTTGACACTGTAAGCACTGCCGACCCCACGAACCGCCGTAGCTTGGTTGGGATCTCGCCGTCTTCTACCCACCCTGGACCTACAACAAGGCTTCCAGGTTCCAGTGGGTGAACCTCTCTTCCTTCAGAGAGTGATGAAGGAACAAGCTTTCAAAAGAGGATTATAGCCAGGGGAGTATACAGCGTATAGCATTCCCCAGTGTAGATGCAGCCTTTTCCCCACACACATGAGACAAGGCTCTATGTTGAAGGTAAAACAGGAACTCTTTAATGGGGCTACATGTCAGCCTTTTATACAGGTCTTCCAGCAAGGGACACTCCCCTGGGGACCTTGTGGAAGACTTAGACAGTTTTTTACATTAGCCAATCACATGCATTTACAGTATGGAAACACTCCCAGTACACAACCCCCCTCCCCCTCTGCCTGTGATACAATTAACAAACAGAATGGGCTCTGCTTGCGATACAATTACCAAACACAATGGGCTCTGTCTGTGAAGGTTCTCATTTATCCAGGTCATGGTATATCTGTAAAGAATAAATCAAGGCAACTGGACTTACTGTAGATTTCTTGAAAATGTTTCACTCGTTCTTCCAAAGAGCTTTTTCAATTCTGAGTCTCAATTCTCAGAATTGAGAAAGCTTGTTGGAAGAACGAGAGAAACATTTTCAAGAAATCTACAGTAAGTCCAGCTGCCTTGATTTATTCTTTACAGATATACAATGGGCTCTGCCTATGATATAATTACCAAATACAATGGACTAACTTAATCACTCACACATTTTTCCCCAAAACACAGAAAACACCCCAAAGCCCCACATATCCCCATAAATTATACATCCATGGATAGCTCTGATCTGGGCGAATAACATATCCAGAAATCACCCAGATCAGAGCAGGGGTTCCCGAATTCCATGGAAATCACATTTGACCAACCGCAAGAATGACTTTCCTGCCCAAAACAGTTCCACAGATTTAGGCTGTGCGGCCGGTCTGTCTTCTCCTTCAAAGTTTTAGTATATGGGCCATAATCCTGAGGCAAAAGACTGGCAAACAGGCCCCTCCAAAACCCAGTGGCGAGGTTATTTCCACCACACATCTCCCCCTTCCAGGGAAGACTAACCAGGTACCTGACCTCACGCCGGGCAATACCTGAGTTAGTCTGGCCGCCCACCCACAACCAAATACTGGACCTGTTGAATTTGGTAGCCTGTTTCTGTCTAGTGAGTCCACCAAGGTTGTGTTGGTAACTGGTACTCCCGGTCTCTGTGTTGCTCTCTGGCTGGGAGTGGAGGTTACTTTGTGGGCAGAGATCAGCAGTACTCTGCCCTGGTGCCAGCGCTTCAGCTGGGCAAACTGGTGCGCAGTCCTGCCCCGTAACAAAGGGACAGGTAGGGCAGAGGCCAGTGGTGCTCTGCCCGGATGCCAGCGCTTCTGCTGGGGTAGCCTGTGGGGAGTCAGGCTCTGGACACGAGGATAGGGGAGGGAAGAGGCCGACTTCTCTCAGCCATGATGCCAGCTCTTCCGCTGGAATGTGGTCAGGGAATCCTACCCCAGGACCTGGTTGCGGATCTGCTGTGGAGAGGAGGGATCGCTTACATTCTCCTCCTGGCATTCCTGCAGGGTTGGTTGGGGATCTGTACCGGCTGTCCATCATCCCTGTAGGTCTGGTGCAGAAACCGCGGTCCCATCTGCACTATCAGAGTTAGGGGTGCTGTCCTCCTGTGGTTGGAGACCAGTTGTCTCCTCTCCCTGCAAGGTTCACTGCCGCTGGGGAAGGGAGAAGATGCTCTCCTCTCCCTGCAAGGTACACTGCCGCTGGGGAAGGGAGAAGATGCTCTCCTCTCCCTGCAAGGTACACTGCCGCTGGGGAAGGGAGAAGATGCTCTCCTCTCCCTGCAAAACATACTGCCGCTGGGGAGCAGGACCGACTGTCCCTACTCCCTGAAACTTCGGCTGCCATTGGGAATCTGGGCCAACCGCCCAGCATCCCTGTAGGGTCGGTGGAGAGACCTCGGTCCCATCTCCACCTGCCTTATGGAGTTCCCCCCAGAACCCGTCTATCAGGTCCCCTACTTCTGTAGCTGGTAGTGAAGTAGGGGGTACCTCAGCCGGGTCTTCCCTGCCGCAGGGCTTTAAGTCTGCACTGCCACCCAACTCTCCTGCTGGGTATTCTCAATTACGTGGAGCAGATGTCAGTAGTCCTGCTCCAGCCCCCACTCCAGTGTCACTAGATATTCCAAGTCTGGTCTCACCTCGTTGGGGTCAGCCCAATCTTGCATACCCTCCCTGAAGTCGTAGATGTAATAAAATTGGGTCTCCGTAGTGCTCCCGAACTCCGGTTCTGTGAAAGCCTCCCACAGCAGGCCAGGGCCATCGTAATCATACCCCTCTGGGTTGTTGTGCTCCGCCGTCCAGGGTGTATGCTGAGCAGTATACCACCAGAGCATCTGTTAGGCATTCTCCAGCCACAGCTCCTGTTGCACCCGGAGCTTGAGCTCCTTCACCCACTCCTCTCGGGGCTGCTCTCCCCGGAGGGGCATCCGTAGGGCCAGTCGCGTCTGCCATCGCTGGTCCTCGCTGGGGATTCTCTTGCCCTGCCGACGCTATATGCCCACCAGATGCCTTTCTGGACTGTATCCCGATCGATCAGGTCCTCCTCCTCGTGTAGTGACGCTGTTTGGCTGTACGGGGACAAGCGCTGCCCATAATTTTGTAAATCCACGAACAGTGTCTCCGAGCTGCTTCTCCTCGCACTAGGACGCCATCCCACCACTGCCACCACTGTAATGGATCTCCTGGCACCCCGACTGGATACCTCCGATGCTCCTAGGGCTCCAAGCAATCCGTTTGACACCGTAAGCACCCCACGAACCGCCGTAGCTTGGTTTGTATCTCAAGGTCTTCTACCCACCCTGGACCTACGACAAGGCTTCCAGGTTCCAGTGGGTCCCTGGACCTACGACAAGGCTTCCAGGTTCCAGTGGGTGAACCTCTCTTCCTTAAGAAAACAATACAGGATCAAGCTCTTAAAAGAGCTCAGGGATTATAGCCAGGGGAGTATATAGTGTATAGCATTCTCCATTTTAGATGCAGCCTTTTCTCCACACACATGAGATGAGGTTCTATGTTGAGGGTAAAACAGGAACTCTTTAATGGGGCTACATGTCAGCCTTTTATACAGTTATTCAAGTAAGGACACTCCCCTGGGGACCTTGTGGAAGACTGAGACAGTTTTTTCATTAGCCAATCACATGCATTTACAGTATGGAAACACTCCCAGCAATTGTACAAGACCCCCCCTCTGCCCGTGATACAATTAACAAACACAATAGGCTCTGTCTGTGATACAATTACCAAACACAATGGGCTCTGTCTGTGATACAATTACCAAACACAATGGGCTAACTTAATCACTCACAAATCACTCCCCAAAACACAGAAAAACCTCAAAGCCCCACATATCCCCATAATGTATACATCCATGGATAGCTCTGATCTGGGCGAACACAATATCCATAAATCACCCAGATCCGAGCAGGGGTTCCCGAATTCCATGGAAGTCATATTTGACCGGTCTGTCTTCTCCTTCAAAGTTAGTATATGGGCCATAATCCTGAGGCAAAAGGTCGGCAAACAGGCCCCTCCAAAACCCAGTGGCGAGGTTATTTCCGCCACCGTGTTTATCTGCCACTAAACTGTATAGGGATGTGGTTCCACCTCTGTGCCATTTCTGAAAAACCGGGTATGATCTGCCTCCTTGGAAGGTTGGATTTTTAATTGGTGGCAGAAAAAGAAAGTGGGACGTATCAAGGCCCAGAAGTGGCCTGATTTTTGCCAAGTGCTTTTTAATAGAAGGTTCTCTTTTGATTTTTCTGGAAGTGCAGAGAATGGTTGGTGGAGAAAGGCTTTTAACGAGAGTGTGGGGAGAAGTGAACTGTCCTGGGTCAAGTAATGTCTAGTAATGAGGGGAGTCTTGTAGCCAGTCGAGTACTATACGGAACTGTGTGGCTAGGTTAGGCTATTTTCACACCAGCGTTTTTGCTGAATCCATCATGGATCAGCAAAAACGCTTCTGTCACGATAATACAACCGTCTGCATCCGTTATGAACGGATCCGGTTGTATTATCGTTAAAATAGCCAAGACGGATCAGTCATGAAAACCATTGAAAGTCAATGGGGGACGGATCCGTTTTCTATTGTATCAGGATGGATGCGTCTTGCTCCACACAACATCGCGGACAGAAAAACGCAGCTTGCAGCATTATTCTGTCCGCGATGGGGAAACAACCAAATGGAAAGGAATGCATTCTGGTGGCTCCTTTTCGTTCAGTTTCCCCCCCGCTATTGAGATCCTATGACAGGTCAGGTTGGGTTGTTATGTGCCATATGGGGGATTTTTTGTTCGGTGTGTTCTGGACATGTGTGATGCTATCATCTAGTCATCAGAGTTTGACAAATATGTTGAGTTTTAGGATCAGGATTTATAATATGAAGGGTTAGGGTGATGGGCACATGGTCAGATATGGTTATTGCTTGTATTGATGTGTCATGGATTTTTTCAAATAAAAAAGGTGAGGTGAAGAAGTAGTCTATTCTGGAGAAGGATCCATGTGATGCCGAATGGCATATGTACTCTTTTGCGTTGGTGTTGAGTGTCCTCCATGGATCACAGAGATTTAGTTGGTCGATAGTTTGTAAAAGGGTGCGAGTTGCTAGGGGTGGTATAGTACTGGTGGAGGGGGGCCGAACTAGTTCCGGGGCAATGGTGGTATTGAAATCGCCACTGTTGATAATGTTTTGGCCGTTTAGTTGTAGGAGTTGTAAGAAGGTACAAGGAATCATCGTGAATGATTGGTACGTGTCACCGAGGTTCCTGGCCTCGGTGGAGTAAGAGCCGGTTTTTTATCAGCAGCAGTTGCTGTTTGACACCTTGATACTTAGTATGGCTGTAATAGCTGATCCGGGATGGCTCTTACTGGTATTAGTCAAAGTACAGGGTGGGTGACTACTTCCCATGTCCCAGGCCAGGTTTTGCCAGGCATAAAAACCAGCCAGCACTGTCAGGTGGAGAGCATTACCTCCGTCTGACAGTGGAGCTCAGGAGTCTGTGTGCTTTGATCTGAGGGCTGTGTTGGGATCCGCGGCTTGAGCGTTCAAACCCCTGTGAGGATGAACAGCCGCCTAACACCTGGCTGTGGACTTGACAAGGTAGAACTTCCAACAGGGTGTGAAGTAACACCCAGGAGAAAAGGTGACTGTTTTGTATATGAACTTTTCATGTGTGTGAACGGTCACCAAGCAACTTGCGGTTTTGTCTTCCTTTCACATGTGAATAAACACTGATGTATTGAACCAAGAACTTGTACTTTGCCTCTGTGCTGCACCCGCTAGTCCTGACTGCCAGAGTGAATCCCCACAGAGTTCATTTAGTAGGTGTGAGAAAACAGTTCCTGGTGTTGGTTTGGGACATAGATATTAACTAGAGTGTAGGGGGCCTTTGATATCAGCATTTTTATTATTATATCTACCCTGAGGGTCGGATGTAATATGTTGGATGGAGTGCGGCAGGCCCCTCTTGAGGTGGGTGAAGCAGTGTAATAAAACTCCAACCAGGGAGCTTTCAGGTTACTGAGCGCCAGCGGGTTTCCTGCAGGAAAGTGATATCTGGCTTGAATCCGCCACATTCCAGGATAATAATATAAGGGCAGTGTGAGAAGTGGGATCCAGTGTGTGTGAGTGTATACTCCTCCTGGTACATGGTGGTTGGGTATTTCATCTAGGGATTTTTTGTGGATACAGTGACCCCTTGTCCCAGCAAGCAAGGGGGGAGACCTGTTGAGTGAAGGCGTCTTGGGTTGGAGGATCCACGCGTGTTAGGGTTTGGCTGTGTGAGCTATGGACGGAGTAGAGGGAAACAGAGTTTACACAGTAAAGTTGGCTTGTGCCCAACATTAAATATCTCACCAAAAGCAGCAAAACAATAACATTTCTCGAATTTCCATGTAGAATCATAGAGAGAGATGGGAAAATAAGAAACCAGTAAGAAATAATAAAGGATACATCATGGTAGGGGAGTGTTCAAAGCCCTCCTTGAAGGGTATGCTGGTCAGTTGTCTTCATTCATGCGTAGGTGACGTCGTGCCTCTTCTGGGGTGTTGCCGATTCATTTTCTTGTTCCATCTTGTATACGCAATTTGGCCGGGTACAGGAGTTGGAATAGTATATTTCTAGTATGTAAGAATCGGCAAACGCGCACAAAATCCTTCCTTTTTTGTGAGACCAACGCAGAAAAGTCTTGTGGCCATTCATCAGGAGTTTCTCTTGCTGGCCCTAGGTGGTGTGCCTGTTCTACCATGACAGGTTCGGCAGGGAGATCCAGATGAAGGGATTTAGGTAGATTGGTGGTTAAGTAGTTGATTAGATTGTCTCCTGACACAGTTTCTGGGATGCCCTTGAATCTGAGATTGTTATGTCTGTCCCGGTTTTCTAAGTCCTCTAGCTTTTCCCTCATGGCTTGTTCAGAAGCCTGCAGTTCGGTGATTGATGGTAGAAGTTGTGGAAGATTCACATGAGCTCACTCCTGTTTCGAGGTCAGCAATTTTTTTCTGCATTAGTGTTAATTTGGGCCAGATGAGTGGAGGACTTCTAGACACTTGTCAAACAGTGGAAGCAGGACTTTAAATACCTTTTGCACCACTAAGGATGCATGTTGTGCGTCCGTGGCTGGTGAGGATGGGGAAGAGGTCATTGGAGACAGGATTGGGGGAGTGATGTCCCCTGAGATTAGTTCTGGTGAGCTTGGTTCCATTTCGGGTTGAGAAGCTGGTAGTGGCATGGCCATTGTTGGCATATTTTACTTGCCTCCCTTGATGTTAGGTTTTGGCTGTGATTTGCCTCCTTGGGTTGAGGAGGTAGCCTGGGAGCTCCGCGTAGGTATTTGTGAATGCTGAGGGTTCAAATATTTGTCCCTAACCTGCTGGGTGGTTAGGGGATCACCAAGGAAAAGCTGGTAGGAGGATCAGTTAGTTGATACATCGGATCAAACGTCCCTTTTCCCTTTGGGGTTAGGGTTACCCTCTCTCTATTACCTCCGCCCGCTACATTGGTGAGGGGGTGAGGGGGCGGGGGAGTTGTCAGCTAGTGGATAGTTGGTTAACACAAGTTGGCGAAAAGTCATGTTTGGTCCCAAAGACGGTGGAGACCCATCCAGTGGGGTGTAGCTAGTTAGGGTTTCACGGTTTGTTGTGGTCTGTCTGGGGAGCCAGTAAAATGTGAACACGCTGGTTGCGCACTCTCCGGAGCTCAGAACTGTTCAGCTTATAGTATTATGTTAACTGCAGGAGCAGGGGGGTACTTATAGGTATCCAATGTCAGACTGAGGTGCCTAAGGCCCACCAGTAAAATTTATTTTGGGGGCCCATCGTACGGATAAATTCAAATATAACCTGCTCACACAGCAGCAAGATGTGTTTTTTTTTTGAACATCGGCTGGTTGAGGAGCTGTACATTGAATATATGTATGTAGTGCAGTAAGTCTACTGTGTCATGTGCCACTTTGGGCCCTCCGGGGGATTCACCTGTTCCCCTGTGAGGCCAGTCCGAGCCTGCCGGTATCGCAAACCAGCGTATCTCAACTGGCCGGGCCCTACAGCAGGTATTTGGGACAGGTGACTTTACTGAAGATACTGTGAGGTAGTAAATCCCCTATTCCTAGGGCCCTACAGCCTCTAAAGTCCAGCTATCAGGAGTACCTGGAACAGTGCCCCACTTCCCTGCTTGTAAGTTGTACTGGAGTCCCTGGCTTCCCCTCCGTGCAGGCCTCAGCTGTGGAAGGCCCTTCTGGAGCTGTAGGGGCTCTAGCAGACCTTCTGTTGTATTCATGAGGGAGAGTAGGGAGCCCCCTCGTGATGTTAGCAGGTTCCAGGCAGGTCTTGGAAATCGCTGTTTGTGCCGCCAGAAATTTAGTCTCCGGCTTCAACTGCTGGACTAGGCCACAAAAATAAAGTTTGACCAATCTGGACAATATACTCCTCAAAATGTTCAGGGGGACTTTGGTAAGTGCAGTAGTGGCAGTGGTTGGTGGAACAAAGGATGGCGCAGGATTGTGCTGAGGGTCAACAGAGCTCTGTGAAAACACGTCTGCTTGGATCTGTAGTAGCCACGCCAACTACCACCATCATCATACCTCCCAACATTTGAAAGAAGCAAGAGGGACACTATGTCTGGTGCGCCGCGGCTAATTCTTTCTGCACTAGGCCACGCCTCTAACTCCGCCCAAACCATAACTAAATACTTTATCCCAACCAGTCCCCTAAGTTCCCCCACCTAGTAATTATTTCCCCTTTATGCCATCACACCTTAGTTATGCCAGCATTGTGCCCCCTCATAGTATTTATGCCCAGATATGTGCCCCATCAGAGTAGTTATGGCCAGATATGTGTCTCCTCACAGTAGTTAGGCCAAGATATGTGTCTCCTCAAAGTAGTTAGGCCAAGATATGTGCCCCCTCAGAGTAGTTATGGCCAGATATGTGTCTCCTCACAGTAGTTAGGCCAAGATATGTGTCTCCTCACAGTAGTTAGGCCAAGATATGTGCCCCCTCAGAGTAGTTAGGCCAAGATATGTGCCCCCTCAGAGTAGTTAGGCCAAGATATGTGTCTCCTCAGAGTAGTTATGGCCAGATATGTGTCTCCTCACAGTAGTTAGGCCAAGATCTGTGTCTCCTCACAGTAGTTAGGCCAAGATATGTGTCTCCTCACAGTAGTTAGGTCAAGATATGTGTCTCCTCACAGAAGTTAGGCCAAGATATGTGCCTCCTTACAGTAGTTAGGCCAAGATATGTGTCTCCTCACAGAAGTTAGGCCAAGATATGTGTCTCCTCACAGTAGTTAGGCCAAAAAGGGGAAAGCAGTCGGCACTCCTCTGGCAGAGTCGTGGTGCACGCGTCCAGGGTTAGGCCAAGATATGTGCCCCCTCAGAGTAGTTATGGCCAGATATGTGTCTCCTCACAGAAGTTATGACCAAATATGTGCCCCCTCACAGTAGTTATACCCAGATATGTGCCCCCTCACAGTAGTTATGGCCAGATATGTGCCCCCTCACAGTAGTTATGGCCAGATATGTGCCCCCTCACAGTAGTTATGGCCAGATATGTGCTCCCTCACAGTAATATGCCTAGCTGTGCCCCCTCACTGTAATACCGTTATCATCACTGCCATCCTCCTCATCACCATCATCTTCATCACCATGCTCCTCATTACCACCATCCTCCTTATCACCGTTAACATAAACACCATCCTACTCATCACCATCATCCTCATCACCATCCTCCTCATCACCACCACCATCCTCCTCATCACCATCATCGTCATCACCACCGTCCTCCTTACCATTATCATCACCATCTTACTCATCACCATTATCATCACCACCATCCTCCTCATCACCATTATCACCACCATACTCTTCATCACCATCACCACCATCGTCCTCATCACCATTATCATTGCCACTATCCTCCTCATTACCATTAGCCCCATCACCATTATCATCACCACCATCCTCCTCAATATTATCACTGCCATTCTCCTCATCACCATTATCATCACTACCATCCTCCTCATCACCACCACCATCCTCCTCATCACCACCATCCTCCTCATCACCCTTATCAGTAAAGTGTGCAGGGGGGAGTCTCACCTGCACCGTGTGGTTCACCCCGACCTTGATCAGCTGTTTGATCAGTTCCGCTGAATGCTGGAAATGGACTTTTGCTGAGGAGACAAACACGGCAGTCAAATGACAGATCTTCTCTCCTGGTGTCATTTGTACCATTTTTCTGGGGCAGTGGTTTTGAGACACGGTCATCCAAAACAAATGATAGAGTGCACCGCATTAACTGCAAGTGGAGTCATAATGTGCGCCATATTTATTACCAGTGTACTGCAGGTTTAGGTGCAAGTTAAAGGGGTTCTCCGGGAATTAAGAAAATGAAAATACTTAAATATTACTTTATTATGAATATATTCCCAAATACCTTTCATCAGTTATAATGGCTCGTTTGGTCTGGGGAGCGATCATCAGGAGAAATAAAATGGCCGCTGTCCTATTAGTGCACACAGAACCCGTCCTAATCACACAGCGGGACAAGTTACTTCAGTATAGAGCTAATGAGATCTGTAAGAATGGGGGTCATGAGGAGACATGAACTACAGAGGGGAGGGTGTGAGTAATGAGCAGCAGCTATTATCTGCAGTCTCCATTACCACAGCCCAGTCTGTCCTTTCTGTACTTCATGTCTCCTCATGAACCCCATTCCTACTGAGAATCAGCTGAAGATCTTATCATATGTATTCAGGACCATAACCCCCTGACAAGTTGGAGAGGAGGAGGAGGAGGCCGCTCTTTACCTCAGTGCTCTTTTTCCTCCTGTATGATTAGGAGCATTTCCTCCCACCTTATTTCAGTTATTTTTGTATGGAATGTGCCGTTGCGTACTGCTGTTAGCATTCTGCTGCACCTGGCAGCCTGTGTCACATGGCCTGTTACAGGCGGGGCTTACAGCCCTATCATCTCTCCCACTACCTGAGTGATGTCACTATGGAGGTGTGTGGGAGCTTGGCTGTGAGTTGGATCTCAGCACCTCTCAGACCGTGTTCACACTCCGTAGGTAGCTTAGTGGTAGGAACCATGCCACGCTGAGATACCTTGACGGTGGTGCCAAAGGGCTCCGATGTGTTCCCGACAGGATTACATTGGCTAAAGTCTCAGTTCTTAACATCAGCCTGAGGGATTAGCCCGTGTTGTCAGGTGCACATTATTGTGGGGCACCTTTGACAGTGATTTATGGGTTCTGTGTGCACTAATAGGATGGCGGCCATTTTATTTCTCCAAATGATTGACAAAACGAGCCGTTATAACTGATGAAAGGTATTTGGGAGAATATAATAAAGTAATATTTAAGTATTTTCATTTCTTAATTCCCGAAGAACCCCTTTATTGGTCTAGAGTAAACCGAGAGTCCAGCGAAGAGCTGACATAAGTGTCTATCTTTCTCTCAGTGTGCGCCACTGTGATCCTGTCCTCTGCCTGATCCTGTCCTCTGCCTGATCCTGTCCTCTGCCTGATCCTGTCCCCTGCCTGATCCTGTCCCCTGCCTGATCCTGTCCCCTGCCTGATCCTGTCCCCTGCCTGATCCTGTCCTCTGCCTGATCCTGTCCCCTGCCTGATCCTGTCCCCTGCCTGATCCTGTCCCCTGCCTGATCCTGTCCCCTGCCTGATCCTGTCCCCTGCCTGATCCTGTCCCCTGCCTGATCCTGTCCTCTGCCTGATCCTGTCCCCTGCCTGATCCTGTCCCCTGCCTGATCCTGTCCCCTGCCTGATCCTGTCCTCTGCCTGATCCTGTCCTCTGCCTGATCCTGTCCCCTGCCTGAACCCAACCTTACCCTTAACCCCCTCTCCACATCCCTAACTCTACCCCTATCAAACCCTCTAACCCAACTTTATCCCTACCTTTCCTCTAACCACACCTTACCGCTAATTCTCCAACTACCCCCTTAACCAAACCTTAACCCTAAATCACCACACCCCGAAACCTCCCCTACCACCCTTAACCAAACAATTACCCTCTCCCTACTACTCCCCTAATCCAACCTTATGCCTAACCATTCCCTTCCACACCCCTAACCAAACCTTACCCCTAAATCTACAGTACCACAACCGCACTGCTAGCCAGACCTTCCCCTTACTAAACCGTACCCCTAAACCGGTCCCTTATCACACTGCTACCAAAACGTTACCCCAAAACCTCCTCCTTACCATGTCTCTACCCACAACCCTACCTCTAACCATCCCCATACCTTTCACTCCATCAGTAACCCTACCCCAACCCCTAAGCTTATCTCTAACCATACTCCTGAATAGAGATGAGCGAACCTTTTGAGATTTGGTTTGGTTCCGGTTTGCCAAATTTAAAAAAAAGTTTTTTTGGGGGACGAACCACATTGGCTCCAGTTGCTCTGGAAATTGGTCAGCATTAGTAACTGGTGTCTGAGTGACACTGACACACGTAGCTGTGGGGAAACGCACGTATGATGGCGGTAACATACCACGTGGTTAATATCACACCGCGCCGGCACATGTCTTCTGCTTCTTCATACTCAAAAGATTGTCCCTTATCAGGGGCAGATGGTGGTTAGCCACACAGTGTTCTGGGATAAAGCGTCCAAAAAGTGTGCCCTGACAGGGTGAGAACGCTGCCCATACGGCACACAGAGGGTTAATAATCAGAAGAAAGAGTAAAGGAGCAGCAAGAGTGCAGTGTGGAAAGAGAAGGTGGGAGTAGTAGTAGTAGTAGTGCAGTGTGGATGTGGAAAGAGAAGGTGGGAGTAGTAGTAGTAGTAGTAGTAGTAGTAGCAGCAGCAGTACAGTGTGGATGTGGAAAGAGAAGGTGGGAGTAGTAGTTGTAGCAGTGGTAGTAGTAATAGTAGTAGTAGTGGCAACACAGCATGGAGCACACCAGGTCAGCTGTCTGCGGGGGTAGTAGTAGTAGTAGTAGTAGCACACCGGGCAGTAGATTGGCTGTCTGCGGGGGTAGTAGTAGTGGTAGTAATACAGTCCTGATCAAAAGTTTAAGACCACTTGAAAAATGGCAAAAAATCCTATGTATCATGGCTGGATCTTTACAAGGTTCCAAGTAGAGCTTCAACATGCAACAAGAAGAAATGGGAGGGAGACAGAACATTTTTTGAACATTCAATTAATTGAAAATAACGATTAAACTGAAACAGGCTGTTTTTCAGCTGATCCAAATTTTAGGGCCACATGCCTTTAAAAGGCCAAATCTGTGCAAAGATGTGGATTCATTGTCATCTTCTGTCAGGTAGTCACACGTTGTGATGGCAAAGACAAAAAAACTCTCCCTTTTTGAACGTGGTCGGGTTGTTGACCTGCATAAGCAGGGTCTCTCACAGCGCGCCATCGCTGCTGAGGTGGGACGCAGTAAGACAGTCATTTGGAATTTCTTAAATGATCCTGAGGGTTATGGAACAAAAAAGTCAAGTGGAAGACCCAAAGAAATTTCACCAACACTGAGCCGGAGGATCCAATTGGCTGTCCGTCAAGACACTGGACGATCCTCGACCCAAATTAAGGCCCTTACTGGTGCTGACTGCAGCCCCATAACCATCAGACGGCATCTGAGACTGAAGGGCTTCAAAAACAAAAAACGTCTTCAAAGACCTCGTCTCCTTGAACGCCACAGAACTGCTCGTTTGGACTTTGCAAGAGAGCACCAAACATGGGACATTCAAAGGTGGAAGAAAGTTTTATTCTCTGATGAGAAAAAATTTAACCTTGATGGTCCTGATGGTTTCCAACGTTACTGGCCTGACAAGCAGATCCCACCTGAGATGTTTTCTACGCGCCACAGTGCAGGGGGCGCCATAATGGTCTGGGGTGCATTTTCCTGCAGTGGAACAATGGAGCTTCAGGAAGTGCAGGGGCGTCAAACGGTCGCTGGCTATGTCCAGATGTTGCAGAGAGCATTCCTCATGACTGAGGGCCCTCGTCTGTGTGGTAACGACTGGGTTTTTCAACAGGACAACGCTACAGTACACAATGCCCGCAGGACAAGGGACTTCTTCCAGGAGAATAACATCACTCTTTTGGCCCATTCTGCGTGTTCCCCTGATCTAAATCCAATTGAGAACCTTTGGGGATGGATGGCAAGGGAAGTTTACAAAAATGGACACCAGTTCCAGACAGTAGATGGCCTTCGTGCGGCCGTCTTGACCACTTGGAGAAATGTTCCCACTCACCTCATGGAAACGCGTGATAAACAATAACGACGGAGCTACTCATTACCGAGTTCATGTTTGGAGGGTGGATTTCTGTTTTGGGAGGTTTCGTTTTTTTTTTGGAGGTGTGGTCCTAAACTTTTGATCAGCTGAAAAACAGCCTGTTTTAGTTTATTCGTTGTTTTCATTAAATTGAATGCTCAAATTTTTTTTGTCTCACTCCCATTTCTTCTTGTTGCATGTTGAAGCTCTACTTGGAATCTTGTTAAGATCCAGCCATGCTAAATAGGATTTTTTGCCATTTTTCAAGCGGTCTTAAACTTTTGATCAGGACTGTTTATGAGTAGAGGAAGGCCGTAAACGATTTCTTGATGATGCAGGTGGACAGGATTACTCCCCTGTGTAACTTTGACGTTAACCAGTGGCAGCTCATGTGTGACACCTACTGTTTGCTCGGGCCCTTTGAGGAGGCCACTTTATTTTTCAGTCTCCAGGACTAAGGGATGAACAACGTCATTACACTCCTTCATGTCCTGCAGCAGATGCTGATAAATCTGGTTGGCCAGGGGACAGGAGACGTGGCGCCTATATCTCACAGCCACCTGAGCCCTGTGGGGGCTGAACTGGAGGAGAAGGACATTCACACATAAGCAATGTATACAGAAATGGGTGGTTTATCTGCACAATTGACAGAAGAGGAGCAGGAGGAGCTAGAGGGCGATGAGGAAGAGCATGCAGATGACCCCGACACACCGTGGCAGTATGCAGTGGAGATAGAGGCAGGGAGTCCCTCCAAGTCCCTTGAGCAAATGGCCAGATGCATGCTGAGTTGCTTGTGTAGTGACAGTCGAATTGTCACAACTCGGCAGGGATATGACTAGTTGCTCTCCACCATGTTAGACTCTTGCTACCGTGCCAAAATGGGGGCCTTTTTTCTACCCGCTGAGAGGGAGGATAAACTCAACCACTATTGAGACATCCTATGTAGTCAGTTGGTCACTGCCTATGTGCACCATCGACCATCCTCACAAAGGTCTGAGTGGGGGAGCCCTCTGCACTCCTGCTCCACTGCCATGACTGCTGGGGGAGGGGGGTGTAGGAGCAGCACCAGCTCCATCAGCGGCAACTTAATTCTGGAGTCTCTAATGAGCAGCTTTCTTCATCCGCCTACTGAAAAAAAAACACCCACTAGCAGCCGCAAGACATAGAGTAGAACCTAAACTAGCAGGTGGTGGCATACTTGGACTGTACCCTGCCACCCCAAATCCAAGATCCCCTGGACTACTGGGCAGTCAAACTTGATTTGTCAGACTTTGGCCAAGTTTGCCCCGGACAAGCTTTCCAGCCTGGCCGGTAGTGTGGCATCAGAGCGGGTGTTTAGTGCGGCTGAGAGCATAGTTACCCCAAGGAAAACTCGCCTTTCCACTGAAGAAGAATCAGGCGTGGATCAGCCAGGATTTCCACACACGGGTGCCTCATGCATCAGACTAGATCAGGGATGTTCAACCTGCGGCCCTCCAGCTGTTGTAAAAACTACAACTCCCACCATGCCCTGCTGTAGGCTGATAGCTGTAAGCAGGGCCGGTGTCAGCACCCGGCACACCCGGGCAAGTGCTGGGGCCCAATGCTCCTGGGGGGGCACTGTGCCCGCTCACTCCAGCAGCATAGCTCCCAACTGTTCCGGATCCAGCAGTCTGCTAAATGTCCCGCTATGTGCTGAGCCCTGTTCTCCTCTCGGCCACTCTCCTATTCACTGTGCGTTGCAGCGTCAGCACGTCACGCTGAGCAAGTGAAAGAATGTTTTCTTCACTTGATAATACGCTCTTGCTCCCTTACATAGTGGCAGCAGAGCGGAGAGTACAGGGCAGGGGTCAGCACTATGTGCGTCTGGAGAACATCACCATTAGTGGAGGCGTGGACAGCACCTGGCTGAGCTCAGGCTCAGTGACCCGTGTGCGGTGCAGAGATATGACAGAGCAGCAGTCACTGATCATACAATGGTCAGAAGTGTCCCAGCCGCTCCTCCCTATAACACACCCTGGAAAATAAACGGAGATCCGCATCATCCCTCTGTTGTATTCATAAGCAGTGGCTCAGTAATTAATGATATTAGTGCAGAGACAGATCTAATAGAGAAATGGCGCTGATTCATTATGTGTATTGACTTCACCATCAGTGAGACTGTAGACCAGAAAAGTGTATGTCTGATGATGATGGCCTCTACATACCTCCCAGCCGTCCCAGTCCCAGCGGGAGAGGTCTAGATATCTGTGGCTGTCCTGCGGTCCCAGGGTAGCTGCGGAATGTCCTGCCCTCAACTGTCCTTAGGGCGCATAGACAGATGAGTGCAGTGGTGAAGCAGGAGCCATCCACTCCTTGCTCCACCATTCAACTGCCGGCACTCCCATCGCGTCTTCAGAGATGACTATCAGACCACAGAGGCCGGAATGTGGTGAGGCCTAGCTGTGTGTCTCTCCCTGTGTCTGTCACCATCGCCATGGCCACAGTGCTCCTATGTCTTTAACACTACTACATTATCTGTACTCAGAGTTATCACTGTGTAAGGGGGCCCACTGAGACTTTATCGCTCAAGGGACCACATGAACCTGGAGCCGGCCCTGACTGTAGGCTGTCTAGGCATGTAACTGGGCCACTCTGTGGACTCCTCATGCTGTTCCCACCCTCCCACTCTATGACGGGCCCACTATTGTCCCTGTTCAGCCTGGATGACGTCACCATTTATTTTACTCTTCTCCTGATCTGTCAGAAGGACGGAAAATGAGTCGCACCACGGATCCTGTCTGTGTATCAGCTGTAAGGCCTGTACGGTCCTATCAGAACCGGCTTGTGATTTGGTGGACAAAAGCAGGAGTGGGTACAAAACACAGGACTAGAGTTGAGCGGACACCTGGATGTTCGGATTCGACGGGTTCGGGCCAAACTTCACAAAAAAGTTTGAGTTCGGGACCCAAACTTGACCCTGAACCCAAACCCCATTGAAGCTAATGGGGACCCAAACTTTTGAAAAATGGCTGTAAAAATGTCATGGAAAGGGCTAGAGGGCTGCAAATGTCGTCAAAATGTGGTTAAGAGCATGGCAAGTGCTCTGCAAACAACTGTGGATAGGGAAATGACTTTAAATAACATAAAGGTATGAGGTGGAAGCGGAGGAGGAGGAGGTAGTCTACACAGTTTTTTGGTTTTAAATTTTTTTTAAAAATTTTTAAATTCGGGTACACCCCAAAAACATTGGGAAATATAACCTATGATAACCCCCTCCAGCCGTGCTAAACACACGTTCAGACAATACACCGGCTGCAGGGCAGGCCAGCACCTCCAAGGGGTAAAGGGCAAGCTCAGGCCATGTGCCCAATTTGGAGACCCAGAAGTTGAAGGGGGCAGAACCATCAGTCAGTACGTGTAGGCGTGTGCACACATACTGCCCCACCATGTCGCACGTCCCCGTGACGTCCACCATCTATTTGGATATCTGCCCTATCAACTTTCGATGTTCTTTTCTGTGCCTACCATGTAAATCACGGTTAGCGGCGAATCAGGGTTCCACGCCAGAGAGGGAGCGCGAGAAAGAGAGACCACATCCAAGGGAGGTCAATAGATGAAATTAAATGTGATTGAGCGGAAATGTGGGACAAATTATTGAAGCATAAGCTTCCAAGTTAAGGAGGGGGTGCGCGGCAATTTCCCACTCCTGACTCGGGGAGGTAGTGACGATAAATAACAATACTGGACTCTTAAGATGCCCTGTTATTGGAATGATTAATAAAAACTTATAGTGAATGTCACTGGGGTATTTTGGATTTGGAAACGTTAGACAGGAGAGGCCCTGCTTCTGCTTTGTTGACTCTAGATAACTTCTGCCTGATCGCACGTCCCTGTGACGTCCACCATCCATTTGGATATCTGCCCTATCAACTTTCGATGTTCTTTTTCTGAGCCTACCATGTTAATCATGGTTAGCGGCAAATCAGGGTTCCACGCCAGAGAGGGAGCGTGAGAAAGAGAGACCTCATCCAAGGGAGGTCAATGGCTGCAATGGGATGAAGCGGAAATGTGGGACAAGCTATTAAAGTAGAAGGATCGAATGAAAGGAGGGAGCGCGCGTCAATTAAAGAAGAATTTTAGAAATTTAAGTCCCTGTCACCTATGCAGAGCAGGGGTTTCTATCCGGCAAAATTTGAAAAATGTCACCTGACAATGAAATTGATGATTTTTTAAAATTTTTGTTCCTGTCACCTATACAGAGCTGCCCCCGTGACGTCCACCATGCATTTGGATATCTTCTCTATCAACTTTCGATGTTCTTTTTCTGCGCCTACCATGGTGATCATGGTTATCGGCGAATCAGGGTTCCACGCCAGAGAGGGAGCGTGAGAAAGAGAGACCACATCCAAGGGAGATAAATTTATAAAAAAAATTTGGGGATCGAGCGGAAATATGTTAAAAAAGTTATTGAGGCGCAAATGTGGGACAAATTACAGAAGCCCAAATGTTGGCCAAAAGAGTAAAGCGGAAATGTGGGACAAAGAATTGAAGCGCAAATGTCTTCCACTTCTGGGGCAGGGCTAGGTGGATGGCCCTGGGAAACCCTGCTAACAGAGTCATCAAAAAGCAGAAGAGACTGCTGCATGACTTGGGGCTCAGACTACTTGGCTGATCTGCAAGGGGGTGAGGTGAAAGACTGATGGACATCGGCTGCAGGTGCCAACTGTGGTCTTTCAGCAGGAGACTGGGTGGGAGACAATGTGAAGGAACTGGAGCCACTGTCAGCCACCCAATCTACTATCGCCTGTACTTGTTCAGGCCTCACCATTCGTAGAGCCTCATTAGGCCCGACCAAATACCGCTGCAGGTTCTGTCGCCTACTCGCACCTGAGGAAGGGGTTTCACTTGTGCGTGTAGCTGGCACAGATCGACCACGTCCTCTCCCTGCAACAGGAGCTCCACCAGCAGCACCACGACCGGGGCCACGTCCCTTATTTGACGCTCTCCTCATATTTCTCGAATTTAGGATCTTGCCCTAAATGGGTGTTTAATTAATAGTAGAATAGAACCACAGGATGTAAAGGGTGTATCTCACATGCCCTGATCCAGACTAGGCCGCAATTAAAGATTTCTTTGCCCAAAATGGCTGTATTTTAAATACCTGAATAGAACTCCTGTATTTAAAGGGAGTATCTCACAATGACATCTGCAGCAAAGGCTGCCAAATAAACTTTTTTTGCCCAAACTCGTGTTTGTTTAATATCTGAATATGACAGCAGTATATAACCCTGGAATTTCACACGTGATGCTGCAAGGGCGCAAAAAGGGTGTATTTTGGCAAAAAAGGGTGTTTTTAAAAACACCGAAAATGATGGCTGTATTTCTAGCTTAAATTGCACACTGACTAATCCAGATGTTGTATATTGCCAGAAAAGTGTTTTTTTACTAACAGAATATGAAAGCTGTACAGTTGTGGCTAAAAGTTTTGAGAATTACATGAATATTGGAAAAGTTGCTGCTTAAGTTTTTATAATAGCAATTTGCATCTACTCCAGAATGTTATGAAGAGGGATCAGATGAATTGCATAGTCCTTCTTTGCCATGAAAATTAACTTAATCCCAAAAAAAACCTTTCCACTGCATTTCATTGCTGTCATTAAAGGACCTGCTGAGATCATTTCAGTAATCGTCTTGTTAACTCAGGTGAGAATGTTGACGAGCACAAGGCTGGAGATCATTATGTCAGGCTGATTGGGTTAAAATGGCAGACTTGACATGTTAAAAGGAGGGTGATGCTTGAAATCATTGTTCTTCCATTGTTAACCATGGTGACCTGATGGATTACTGACCAAATGCTGACCGAGTGAAGGCGGATGCTCCACAGACAGGATCCGTTTTTTGGGGGATATTGTTCTGACGGATCAGAGGAAGGGCAAAATAATCAGTGACGTCACCACACACTTACTGCTGACCCCCTCTCCACTCTGTCGGGGGCTCTACTTGTATAAGGGGTTAATAGAACAGGTTCTGAAGACATCTATGTGGAATCAGCTGACGGCGCTGTAAAAGGAGTGCGCTTCTTTTTGGCGCTAACATCGACCTGTAAGGCTGGGTTCACACTGGAGTTATTTGGTCAGTTTTAGCCCCGTGACTGCCCCAATAACTGAAGTGCGCAGTGATTCTAAGAGCGACGCCTGTCATCTGCATGTTATACGGACCCGCGGTATTATGTCACTACCACAGCAGACTCCCTATGTGTGTTACTGCAAGGCACAGTGTTCTACACCGCTATACAGGCACAGTGCTCTACACCGCTATATAGGCACAGTGTTCTACACCGCTATACAGGCACAGTGTTCTACACCACTATACAGGCACAGTGTTCTACACCGCTATACAGGCACAGTGTTCTACACCGCTATACAGGCACAGTGTTCTACACCACTATACAGGCACAGTGTTCTACACCGCTATACAGGCACAGTGTTCTACACCGCTATACAGGCACAGTGTTCTACACCACTATACAGGCACAGTGTACTACACCGCTATACAGGCACAGTGCTCTACACCGCTATACAGGCACAGTGCTCTACACCGCTATACAGGCACAGTGTTCTACACCACTATACAGGCACAGTGTTCTACACTGATATACAGGCACAGTGTTCTACACCGCTATACAGGCACAGTGTTCTACACCGCTATACAGGCACAGTGTTCTACACCACTATACAGGCACAGTGTTCTACACCGCTATACAGGCACAGTGTTCTACACCGCTATACAGGCACAGTGTTCTACACCGCTATACAGGCACAGTGTACTACACCGCTATACAGGCACAGTGCTCTACACCGCTATACAGGCACAGTGTTCTACACCGCTATACAGGCACAGTGTTCTACACCGCTATACAGGCACAGTGTTCTACACCGCTATACAGGCACAGTATTCTACACCGCTATACAGGCACAGTGTTCTACACCGCTATACAGGCACAGTGTTCTACACCGCTATACAGGCACAGTGTTCTACACCGCTATACAGGCACAGTGTTCTACACCGCTATACAGGCACAGTGTTCTACACCGCTATACAGGCACAGTGTTCTACACCGATATACAGGCACAGTGTTCTACACCGCTATACAGGCACAGTGTTCTACACCGCTATACAGGCACATTGTTCTACACCGCTATACAGGCACAGTGTTCTACACCGCTATACAGGCACAGTGTTCTACACCGCTATACAGGCACAGTGTTCTACACCGCTATACAGGCACAGTGTTCTACACCGCTATACAGGCACAGTGTTCTACACCGCTATACAGGCACAGTGCTCTACACCGCTATACAGGCACAGTGTTCTACACCGCTATACAGGCACAGTGTTCTACACCGCTATACAGGCACAGTGTTCTACACCGCTATACAGGCACAGTGTTCTACACCGCTATACAGGCACAGTGTTCTACACCGCTATACAGGCACAGTGTTCTACACCGCTATACAGGCACAGTGTTCTACACCGCTATACAGGCACAGTGTTCTACACCACTATACAGGCACAGTATTCTACACCGCTATACAGGCACAGTGTTCTACACCGCTATACAGGCACAGTGTTCTACACCGCTATACAGGCACAGTGTTCTACACCGCTATACAGGCACAGTGTTCTACACCGCTATACAGGCACAGTGTTCTACACCGCTATACAGGCACAGTGTTCTACACCGCTATACAGGCACAGTGTTCTACACCGCTATACAGGCACAGTATTCTACACCGCTATACAGGCACAGTGTTCTACACCGCTATACAGGCACAGTGTTCTACACCTCTATACAGGCACAGTGTTCTACACCGCTATACAGGCACAGTGTTCTACACCACTATACAGGCACAGTGTTCTACACCGCTATACAGGCACAGTATTCTACACCGCTATACAGGCACAGTGTTCTACACCGCTATACAGGCACAGTGTTCTACACCTCTATACAGGCACAGTGTTCTACACCGCTATACAGGCACAGTGTTCTACACCGCTATACAGGCACAGTGTTCTACACCGCTATACAGGCACAGTGTTCTACACCGCTATACAGGCACAGTGTTCTACACCGCTATACAGGCACAGTGTTCTACACCGCTATACAGGCACAGTGTTCTACACCGCTATACAGGCACAGTGTTCTACACCGCTATACAGGCACAGTATTCTACACCGCTATACAGGCACAGTGTTCTACACCGCTATACAGGCACAGTGTTCTACACCTCTATACAGGCACAGTGTTCTACACCGCTATACAGGCACAGTGTTCTACACCACTATACAGGCACAGTGTTCTACACCGATATACAGGCACAGTGTTCTACACCGCTATACAGGCACAGTGCTCTACACCGCTATACAGGCACAGTGTTCTACACCGCTATACAGGCACAGTGTTCTACACCGCTATACAGGCACAGTGTTCTACACCGCTATACAGGCACAGTGTTCTACACCACTATACAGGCACAGTGTTCTACACTGATATACAGGCACAGTGTTCTACACTGATATACAGGCACAGTGTTCTACACCGCTATACAGGCACAGTGCTCTACACCGCTATACAGGCACAGTGTTCTACACCGCTATACAGGCACAGTGTTCTACACCGCTATACAGGCACAGTGTTCTACACCGCTATACAGGCACAGTGTTCTACACCGATATACAGGCACAGTGTTCTACACCACTATACAGGCACAGTGTTCTACACCTCTATACAGGCACAGTGTTCTACACCGCTATACAGGCACAGTGTTCTACACCTCTATACAGGCACAGTGTTCTACACCCCTATACAGGCACAGTGTTCTACACCACTATACAGGCACAGTGTTCTACACCACTATACAGGCACAGTGCTCTACACCGCTATACAGGCACAGTGTTCTACACCACTATACAGGCACAGTGTTCTACACCGCTATACAGGCACAGTGTTCTACACCACTATACAGGCACAGTGTTCTACACCGCTATACAGGCACAGTGTTCTACACCGCTATACAGGCACGGTGTTCTACACCACTATACAGGCACAGTGTTCTACACCCCTATACAGGCACAGTGTTCTACACCACTATACAGGCACCGTGTTCTACACCACTATACAGGCACAGTGATCTACACCACTATACAGGCACAGTGTTCTACACCGATATACAGGCACAGTGTTCAACACCCATATACAGGCACAGTGTACTACACCGCTATACAGGCACAGTGTTCTACACCGCTATACAGGCACAGTGTTCAACACCCATATACAGGCTCTCTGCAGACAGGAAATAGCTGTTTTTTCACGCGATTCGTCATGAATAAATTTGTATCGACTCTTTTTGGAACATTCGGCAAACCGTCCGAATCGAATTTTTGAAAAATGTGCTCATCTCTAATTATAAGATCTTGTCCTATTGACTATATGCAGAAGGCAGGGTCACTCACCGTCCGCCATCCCATGAACCAGGAGCAGGTGTTTCACCCTAAAACCACGAATGTTGTGCAGGACGCTGGAGGCCTAGAACAGAGTGGAGAGCATTGCATTACACACTGTTACCCTCATCCCCAGAATGGAGGGAGTCTGCCCCATTATTACTCCTGAGAGGTGGGGCTCCTTGGGCTCTGGCAGTACCCTCAGGGGCCGCTCTAATTCATCTACCTGGTAGGTGTTGTCTTCGGCAGATGGCATCCCCAAGTACCGCTCTGAGAAGGCCGAAGCTGGAGGAAAGAGAGAAGCAACATTCAGCATCTGGCAGTCCCATGTAAATTCTCCTCCTCTTCAGGAACCATCATGACCAATGACCCTGAACTGGGTGAGCCGTGGGAAATCTAAACCCATGTGTCCCACTATGACCAGACTACTTCTCCTGGCCACAGACAGGTAAGTGACCAGTGTTATGGGGTCGTCTCGTGTTATATAATGGTAGGGGGGGACTGGGAACTTAAAGTGGCCCTGGAAAAAAATAAAAGTGGTCCCATGTTGTAGGCTGGTCCAAACTGACAGAAGGCAGGGCCACATTACCATAGTGCGGCACAAAATACCACCCCAAATACCTCAGTGCAACCAAATAAAATGCCCCAGTGGCACAAAATACCTCCTCAGAAGCTGCGCCTCAGAGGTGGCCGACACCAGCTGCCACGTTCTGGCCTCTTACGCTAGTTGCCTCAGGATGACAATACAGTTGAATTCAGAAGGGATCCCGTGGTCACCGGCCACTTACATAATTACTTGACACTCCCAATGGTAATTAACTCTGGGGGGTCGGATCATTCCTTACCTGGCTGGCAGCCATGAGGAGGGCTCAGCCAGAACATTTCCCTGTAGAGTCTATGGCAAATCCACCCTTGTATAATGGTGTCCACAGTGTCAACCTAAAGCCACGGCACAAGTCACAGCTCCTGCCACGCTTAAGACGTATAATCCTGGCCAGTATTTATGGACGCCGTTATCGCAGATGGATGGTCTTGGGTATAATGTATATAATCTCCAGCCACGTGGCCACATTCACTCACCATATAGCCTCATGTCAGTGATCGGGGCGATTAAGGCTCCACATCTGAACAGTCTTTCATTGGCTTTTAAGATCATGGATGCAATGTAACCGCCATATCCCTGAGGGGAGAAAAGGTACGTGTCCACCATTAGAAGAGGAGCCTGTCTGAAGGAGAATTCGCCCACAACAACCAGTAGCTGGCTTCTGATTGGTGGCTCTGGGCCACACGTTAACTTTTTATCCGTGAGACTCAATATGTCACATGATTCAGAAGTGGCGTCCCAGCTGCACACCATATGGTGGACTGCCATAGACTGCTACCAGTAACAAGGCCACGAAGGGTTTTTATACGAACAGCAAAAATGACTGAATTGGAGGTAAGGTCAGGATCCCTACAGTCAGGGAGGTAAGGTCAGGATCCCTACAGTCAGGAGGTAAGGTCAGGATCCCTACAGTCAGGAGGTAAGGTCAGGATCCCTACAGTCAGAGAGGTAAGGTCAGGATCCCTACAGTCAGGGAGGTAAGGTCAGGATCCCTACAGTCAGGGTGGTAAGGTCAGGATCCCTACAGTCAGGAGGTAAGGTCAGGATCCCTACAGTCAGGAGGTAAGGTCAGGATCCCTACAGTCAGAGAGGTAAGGTCAGGATCCCTACAGTCAGGGAGGTAAGGTCAGGATCCCTACAGTCAGGGTGGTAAGGTCAGGATCCCTACAGTCAGGAGGTAAGGTCAGGATCCCTACAGTCAGGAGGTAAGGTCAGGATCCCTACAGTCAGGAGGTAAGGTCAGGATCCCTACAGTCAGGGAGGTAAGGTCAGGATCCCTACAGTCAGGGAGGTAAGGTCAGGATCCCTACAGTCAGGGTGGTAAGGTCAGGATCCCTACAGTCAGGGTGGTAAGGTCAGGATCCCTACAGTCAGGTGATAAGGTCAGGATCCCTACAGTCAGGGAGGTAAGGTCAGGATCCCTACAGTCAGGGTGGTAAGGTCAGGATCCCTACAGTCAGGAGGTAAGGTCAGGATCCCTACAGTCAGGAGGTAAGGTCAGGATCCCTATAGTCAGGGAGGTAAGGTCAGGATCCCTACAGTCAGGAGGTAAGGTCAGGATCCCTACAGTCAGGGTGGTAAGGTCAGGATCCCTATAGTCAGGGTAGTAAGGTCAGGATCCCTACAGTCAGGGTGGTAAGGTCAGGATCCCTACAGTCAGGGTGGTAAGGTCAGGATCCCTACAGTCAGGTGATAAGGTCAGGATCCCTACAGTCAGGGTGATAAGGTCAGGATCCCTACAGTCAGGGTGGTAAGGTCATGATCCCTACAGTCAGGGTGGTAAGGTCAGGATCCCTACAGTCAGGGTGGTAAGGTCAGGATCCCTACAGTCAGGGTGGTAAGGTCAGGATCCCTACAGTCAGGGAGGTAAGGTCAGGATCCCTACAGTCAGGGTGGTAAGGTCAGGATCCCTACAGTCAGGAGGTAAGGTCAGGATCCCTACAGTCAGGAGGTAAGGTCAGGATCCCTACAGTCAGGGTGGTAAGGTCAGGATCCCTACAGTCAGGGTGGTAAGGTCAGGATCCCTACAGTCAGGGTGGTAAGGTCATGATCCCTACAGTCAGGGTGGTAAGGTCAGGATCCCTACAGTCAGGGTGGTAAGGTCAGGATCCCTACAGTCAGGGAGGTCAGAATCACATTATCAGTAGTAATAAGTCAGAGTTATTTTCTCTTGACGACATTTCGCTAGTCATCGGTCTGATTTCCTCAATTAGAATGACTTATACAAGAAATCTCTGTCATTAAATACTGGTGAGTCATGCTTTGGTCAGCATCATTTGTTTATCATACTGAACACAAGTCAAGGAGCTGATGGAGGTAAGTTGACTGCAATCTGCATGACTGAAGCGATTAAAGGGATGGACAATCTGTGGTGGAGATGATTCTTACCTGGTCACTGCTGCTGGCTCGGTGTGTCCTCCTCTCACTGCTGTGGACAGGGGGACATGTGATTACTGGGGCCAATCACAGGTCGCAGTGGTGAGCTATTCCCTTGTGTCATGTGACCAGTTGTTGTGTGGTTGCAGTTCACCACTGTGGCCTCTGATTGGCTGCAGCGATCACATGTCCCTCCGTTGACATATGTTGATCTCAGTGTGGCCGGGAGCATTAGACACCACACCCTGTATGATCTCCACTGCTGGTCGGCCACTATGGATATCCCTTTAAAGGGGTTGTCCACTTTTTTCTATTGATGACTTACCCTCAGGACTCCTGACACCCCCGCCGATCAGCAGCGCTCGTACACCATAGTTGTCCTTACACCTGACACCCCCGCCGATCAGCAGCGCTCGTACAACATAGTTGTCCTTATACCTGACACCCCCGCCGATCAGCAGCACTCGTACACCATAGTTGTCCTTACACCTGACACCCCTGCCGATCAGCAGTGCTCGTACACCATAGTTGTCCTTACACCTGACACCCCGCCGATCAGCAGTGCTCGTACACCATAGTTGTCCTTACACCTGACACCCCGCCGATCAGCAGTGCTCGTACACCATAGTTGTCCTTACACCTGACACCCCCGCCGATCATCAGCGCTCGTACACCATAGTTGTCCTTACACCTGACACCCCTGCCGATCAGCAGCGCTCGTACACCATAGTTGTCCTTACACCTGACACCCCCGCCGATCATCAGCGCTCGTACACCATAGTTGTCCTTACACCTGACACCCCTGCCGATCAGCAGAGCTCGTACACCATAGTTGTCCTTACACCTGACACCCCTGCCGATCAGCAGCGCTCGTACACCATAGTTGTCCTTACACCTGACACCCCTGCCGATCAGCAGCGCTCGTACACCATAGTTGTCCTTACACCTGACACCCCCGCCGATCAGCAGCGCTCGTACACCATAGTTGTCCTTACACCTGACACCCCTGCCGATCAGCAGCGCTCGTACACCATAGTTGTCCTTACACCTGACACCCCTGCCGATCAGCAGTGCTCGTACACCATAGTTGTCCTTACACCTGACACCCCGCCGATCAGCAGCGCTCGTACACCATAGTTGTCCTTACACCTGACACCCCCGCCGATCAGCAGTGCTCGTACACCATAGTTGTCCTTACACCTGACACCCCCGCCGATCAGTAGCGCTCGTACACCATAGTTGTCCTTACACCTGACACCCCCGCCGATCAGCAGCGCTCGTACACCATAGTTGTCCTTACACCTGACACCCCTGCCGATCAGCAGCGCTCGTACACCATAGTTGTCCTTACACCTGACACCCCTGCCGATCAGCAGTGCTCGTACACCATAGTTGTCCTTACACCTGACACCCCGCCGATCAGCAGCGCTCGTACACGATAGTTGTCCTTACACCTGACACCCCCGCCGATCAGCAGCGCTCGTACACCATAGTTGTCCTTGCACCTGACACCCCCCGCCGATCAGCAGCGCTCGTACACCATAGTTGCCCTTACACCTGACACCCCCGCCGATCAGCAGCGCTCGTACAACATAGTTGTCCTTACACCTGACACCCCCGCCGATCAGCAGCGCTCGTACACCATAGTTGTCCTTATACCTGACACCCCCGCCGATCAGCAGCGCTCGTACACCATAGTTGTCCTTACACCTGACACCCCTGCCGATCAGCAGTGCTCGTACACCATAGTTGTCCTTACACCTGACACCCCCGCCGATCAGCAGCGCTCGTACACCATAGTTGTCCTTATACCTGACACCCCCGCCGATCAGCAGCGCTCGTACACCATAGTTGTCCTTACACCTGACACCCCCGCCGATCAGCAGTGCTCGTACACCATAGTTGTCCTTATACCTGACACCCCCGCCGATCAGCAGCGCTCGTACACCATAGTTGTCCTTACACCTGACACCCCTGCCGATCAGCAGTGCTTGTACACCATAGTTGTCCTTACACCTGACACCCCCGCCGATCAGCAGCGCTCGTACACCATAGTTGTCCTTATACCTGACACCCCCGCCGATCAGCAGCGCTCGTACACCATAGTTGTCCTTACACCTGACACCCCCGCCGATCAGCAGCGCTCGTACAACATAGTTGTCCTTACACCTGACACCCCCGCCGATCAGCAGCGCTCGTACACCATAGTTGTCCTTATACCTGACACCCCCGCCGATCAGCAGCGCTCGTACACCATAGTTGTCCTTACACCTGACACCCCCGCCGATCATCAGCGCTCGTACACCATAGTTGTCCTTACACCTGACACCCCCGCCGATCAGCAGCGCTCGTACAACATAGTTGTCCTTACACCTGACACCCCGCCGATCAGCAGCGCTCGTACAACATAGTTGTCCTTACACCTGACACCGCTGCCTTCCAGGAAAACGCAGAAGAGAAGGCAGTTCTTGGGTTCGGTTTCAAGTTTTAGCTACGACTGAAGTTATTCAATGAAGTCTCTTGCGACTTCGTGAATAACTGACTTTGGCTGATCGGGGCCCATACATTCCGTTTTTTATTAATGTTTAATCTTTATTAGAAATAAGACATAAACAATAAAAAAAACACAGTTCTCCAGTAAATACATTTCTGTTTTTCTTTATTTTAATTCTCCTATTCCTAACCCCAAAAAATAATTCCTTCCCCTCCTCCTCTACCTATACCGCTCCCTAAACCCCCCCCCCCCCCCCACCATCAACACATTCTCTCTGGACAGTAAAAAAAATAAACGAACATCGGCCGGGACTATTAGTGAACGCGCGTTCGCAATCAAATGTTCGCGAACCGCGCGTTCGCGGTGGCCCCATTGACTTTAATGCCAGGCGAACCTGAAAAACCTTCAGGTCCTATTTGCAGCCAGCAAACACTTACTAGAAGTGCACAAATAGTCCCACAACATGGACAGTGACACCAGAGGGGGATCAATGGCAAAAATTCCCACAAAAAATATGTATTTTAATCAGGGGCCATTTTTATGCGTCTTAAAGGGAAACTCTCAAAAATGTGCCCTGCTGGAGCCTAGAAGAATTGTATTTCCTATCAGTTTGATGTATACAAATGTGCAGCGCTCTACGTTTTTGTATCCTGCAGAGTCCAGTAAAATATTTCTGCCATGGAACTATATGGTGAATGGACGCCACTGTACGGCATCAGTCTGAGGCTTCTGGGAACGCAGACATTTTTGGTATGCATTAAATAGATGGCACAAATAGGATGTGAACCCAGTGTCAGAATAAGCCCCAGTACACAGCGGAGCAGCGTGGCGGAGAGGGGAGGCCGCCATGTACTGACAGAGCGCTGCCTGGTCCTGGTGGTCAGGGGTGAGGACTGTGCTTCCCAAGGATCATTTATAGAGGGCACAGTATAATACACTAGGATCTATATAATATAAAGAGATTAGCCCCACCCCCGAATAATAATACAATTAGGTGGTCATTTATTATATAGAAATACGTCTATGTTCAGTGTATTTCCGACACAGATTGTGGCGCAAAGGTAGTTAGCACCACAATCTGCATATTTTTCCCGCTCATGCCAGGTCTAAAAAGGATGGCGTGGGCAGGGAAAGGGATACAGTTATGGCCATCCAGATAATGGATACCACCGCCGTACAGTGACCGGATAACACCTCTGCACAGTGACCGGATAACACCGCCATACAGTGACCGGATAACACCGCCGTACAGTGACCGGATAACACCTCTGCACAGTGACCGGATAACACCGCCATACAGTGACCGGATAACACCTGCACAGTGACCAGATAACACCGCCATACCATGACCGGATAACACAGTATAATAGGGCACAGTACAGGGAATGACTCCAGGGGCACTGCACAGGGTGTGGTAAGAGGGCACAATGCAGGGTATAAGGGGGCACAGTATGGGGTGGGGGGCACAGTCACATGACCCTGTGACATTAGAAGGTCCTTATGGTGAATGTGGTTCATACGCCACCATAATGAGAGGCAGAGGAGTGACACAGGGGTGTGATTATGTGGCTAGAGGTAAAAATGTAACTGTCGGCCAGTACAGGCCCCAAACATTAGGCATTTACCTGACAGAAAAGGCCTTTTATGCCGCTGTATTTACATAAGACACGGACCATTCTTTGTTCTGGGTGGTGGCGGATATTTGTGGGCTGGCATGAGGAAATTCAATTACACGTGGTCATCACAGGTGTTGAATTCCTCCGAGATCAATGCCTCAATTATTTTTAGAAACGTGAGGTAGTCCACACTGTCGTGAGCTAGGCGAGTACGCTTATCGGTCACGATCCCCCCTGCTGCGCTGAACGTCCTTTTGAACAGGACACTCGACGAGGGGCAAGCCAAGAGTTCCATGGCAAATTGTGCCAGCTCTGGCCACAGGTCAAGCCTGCACACCCAGTAGTCCAGGGGTTCCTCGCTTCTCAGAGCGTCCACATCGGCCATTAACTCAATGTAGTCGGACACCTGTCGGTCTAGGCGTTCCCTGAGGCTGGATGCGGAGGGCGGCTGTCGATGGGTTGGCTGCAAGAATGATCTCATATCCAAAGTGAACAACACATCTTCAAACCGCCATCTTTTTGCAAGCGCGGTAGGATTGATACCCGCAACCCGTTTCTCTGTGGGTGGAAATTCCTCTGCCAGCGCCAACAACAGCAGAATGCAGCATATCTCGCAGCAAGGCCTGGAAGTGCTGCATTCTGACAGCCCTCTGTGATGCTGGTAACATGTCCGCCATTTTGTGCTTGTACCGGGGGTCTAAGTACGTTGCCACCCAGTACTGGTCCTTGCCCTTTATGCTTTTTATACGGGGGTCCCTCTTCAAACACTGGAGCATGAAGGCCCCCATTTGCACTAAATTGGAAGCAGTGGAGCGGCCTGGCTCCTGCTCATCATCTAGCATAATGCCGTCCTCTGTCTCTTCCCCCTAGCCACGGACAACTCCAGGGATCCCCGAAAAGTTTAAAGCCTGCTCTTCTTGCTCCTCCTCCGCCCCAGCACCATCCTCCTCTGACTCCTCCTGACTTGTCTCAGATGGAGCAGCCCCTCCTGGGAATTCATTCAGCATTGCGATTTCCTCATCTTCCTGCTCCTCGACGTCTTGATCAATGACACGACGCAATGCACGCTCCAGAAAGAAGGCGTAAGGTACGATGTCACTTATGGCGCCCTGGCTGCGACTGACCAGTTTGGTGATCTCATCAAATGGCCGAAGAAGTCTGCATGCGTCGCGCATGAGCAGCCCCTGGCGCGGTGAAAAGAAACCAAGCTCCCAGAACCTGTCCTGCTGCAGAGTTCGTACAGGTAGTCCCTAACGGCATGTTTCTGCTGGAGCAGCCTATCAAGCATATACAAGGTTGAGTTCCAGCGCTGTCACAAATCAGACGTCTGACGGGCAAGTGGTGTCGCTGAATGTCAGCAAGGCGAGCCATGGCCATGTAAGATCTTCTGAAATGGCCCGAGATTTTCCTGTCCTGCCGCAAGACGTCCTGGACCCCGGGGTATTTGGCAACGAATCGCTGCACGACCAAGTTCAGGACGTGTGCCATGCACGGCACGTGTGTCATTTCGCCCTGTTTCAGCGCGCTCAGCAGATTGGCACTGTTGTCGCACACCACTTTACCAACTGTCAAATTGAGCGGGGTTAGCCACTGATCGGCCTGTGACCGCAGAGCTGAAAGCAGTGCAGGACCGGTGTGGCTCTTGTCTTCCAGGCACAACAGCCGCAGCACAGCATGGCAACGTCTCACCTAGCACGTCGAATAGGTTCTGGGGAGCTTGGGGGGTGCAGCGGAAGAGGCGGTAGCAGCGGAAGAGGAGGAGTCAGCCGAGAAGGAGACGGAGGATGGAGTAGGAGAAGAAGAGGCAGGCCTGCATGCAATCCGTGGCGGTAACACCAAATGCACACGGGTGCCACGGGTTACATGCTTGATGGCCGTCAGAAGGTTCACCCAGTGGGCAGTAAAAGTTATGTACCTTCCCTGCCCGTGTTTGTTAGTCCACGTGTCTGTGGTCAGATGTATCTTGGCACCGAAACTGTGTACCAGAGATACATTCACTTGCCGCTGAACGTGGACATACAGCTCTGGGATGCCCTTCTGGGAGAAATATTTCCTTCCGGGGACCTTCTATTGTGGTGTGCCAATGGCCACAAATTTTCTAAAGGCCTCCAAGTCACCCAATTTATATACGCAGTAGTTGGCGGGCTAGCAGTTCTGACAAGCCAGCGGTCAGCCGTTGGGCAAGAGGATTATCCGGCGTCATCATCTTTTTTCGCTCGAACATTTGGGCCATGGAAGCCTGCCTTCTGCCAGATGAACGCGATGACAGCGCGGTGGAAGGTGGAGTGGAGGACAAATGGGAGGAGAAGGGGAGGAGGCAGGACGTGGAGCGCCGGGAGTGTGGCTTTGTGGGTTCTGATGGCGTTGTTCCCACTGGGCTCTATGATGGGAGGCCAGGTGCCTTCTTAAGGCGGTCGTCCCCAGTTGAGTGTTGGGCTTGCAGCGACTTATGCGTTGACAGCACAGGCTGCAGATGGCAACACTATTGTCAGCAGCGGACACGTTAAAAAAAGCCCACACTGTGGAGCCATGTGCCGGCGTCCTAGGAGCACCAGATGTGACCGTGCATGGTGGATGGCTCCAGATACATTAGCAGTCTGGTTTTTTCCTCCTGTGCACTGCGAGTTCTGCCTGCTTCTCCTCCTTCTCTGCTGCTCCGTCTCTCCCTCTGAACTCCCCTCCTCTTCCTCTCTTGTGGGCACCCATGTGACGTCCACGAGATCTCGGAGTAGGCAGCAACAGCGGGGACCACCCTCCTTGGGCTGATCTGGGTGCTGTCGTCAGACTGCTGGGTGGCGACCGTTGATACCTCCTCTTCCTCATACGATGCCAAGAATGGCTGCGCATTGGTAAGGTCTGGGAATGGATGGGAAAATAATTCCTGTGAGCGGAGGGGAAATGGTGGTGGTGTCTTTGGGGGTGCACACAGCAGAGAGTGAGGAGGGTGCAGATAGAGAGGATGAGGAGGGTGCAGATATAGAGAGGATGAGGAGGGTGCAGATATAGAGAGGATGAGGAGGGTGCAGATATAGAGAGGATGAGGAGGGTGCAGATACAGAGGATGAGGAGGGTGCAGATATAGAGGATGAGGAGGGTGCAGATATAGAGGATGAGGAGGGTGCAGATACAGAGGATGAGGAGGGTGCAGATACAGAGGATGAGGAGGGTGCAGATATAGAGGATGAGGAGGGTGCAGATACAGAGGATGAGGAGGGTGCAGATATAGAGGATGAGGAGGGTGCAGATACAGAGGATGAGGAGGGTGCAGATACAGAGGATGAGGAGGGTGCAGATACAGAGGATGAGGAGGGTGCAGATACAGAGGATGAGGAGGGTGCAGATACAGAGGATGAGGAGGGTGCAGATACAGAGGATGAGGAGGGTGCAGATACAGAGGATGAGGAGGGTGCAGATACAGAGGATGAGGAGGGTGCAGATACAGAGGATGAGGAGGGTGCAGATATAGAGGATGAGGAGGGTGCAGATACAGAGGATGAGGAGGGTGCAGATACAGAGGATGAGGAGGGTGCAGATACAGAGGATGAGGAGGGTGCAGATACAGAGGATGAGGAGGGTGCAGATACAGAGGATGAGGAGGGTGCAGATACAGAGGATGAGGAGGGTGCAGATACAGAGGATGAGGAGGGTGCAGATATAGAGGATGAGGAGGGTGCAGATACAGAGGATGAGGAGGGTGCAGATATAGAGGATGAGGAGGGTGCAGATACAGAGGATGAGGAGGGTGCAGATATAGAGGATGAGGAGGGTGCAGATACAGAGGATGAGGAGGGTGCAGATATAGAGGATGAGGAGGGTGCAGATACAGAGGATGAGGAGGGTGCAGATACAGAGGATGAGGAGGGTGCAGATACAGAGGATGAGGATGGTGCAGATATAGAGGATGAGGAGGGTGCAGATATAGAGGATGAGGAGGGTGCAGATACAGAGGATGAGGAGGGTGCAGATACAGAGGATGAGGAGGGTGCAGATACAGAGGATGAGGAGGGTGCAGATACAGAGGATGAGGAGGGTGCAGATACAGAGGATGAGGAGGGTGCAGATACAGAGGATGAGGAGGGTGCAGATATAGAGGATGAGGAGGGTGCAGATATAGAGGATGAGGAGGGTGCAGATACAGAGGATGAGGAGGGTGCAGATACAGAGGATGAGGAGGGTGCAGATACAGAGGATGAGGAGGGTGCAGATATAGAGGATGAGGAGGGTGCAGATATAGAGGATGAGGAGGGTGCAGATATAGAGGATGAGGAGGGTGCAGATACAGAGGATGAGGAGGGTGCAGATACAGAGGATGGTGCAGATATAGAGGATGAGGAGGGTGCAGATATAGAGGATGAGGAGGGTGCAGATACAGAGGATGAGAAGGGGGCAGATATAGAGGATGAGGAGGGTGCAGATACAGAGGACGAGGAGGGTGCAGATACAGAGGATGAGGAGGGTGCAGAAGCGGAAGGCTGAGTTGCTTTCCTCGTGGTGACTTCGCTGTATCCTGGTGAGCCCACCCCGATACACGGCTTATAGGAGACCCTGGACGGACGGCACTTCCGGAGCCGGTGAAGTTATAATATATGTGTGCTTTCTGTGTGTGTCAGTATAAGGGCTCATGCACACAAACGTATTTTCTTTCCATGTCCATTCAGTTTTTTTTGTGGACCATATGCGGAACCAATCGTTTCAATGGGTCAGCAAAAGGATAGGACTGGTCTATGGAAAATACGGAATGCACACAAACATCATCCGTATTTTTTGCAGATCCGTTTTTTTGGGGACCAGAAAATACATACGGTCGTGTGCATGAGCCCTTATAGAGACTCTATGGGGCACCCTGGTTATAACTGGGGTTTTAGACGCTAGTGTTAATCAGCCCCTGCGCTGGCGGTGGATCTGTCGGAGATACGTACAGGCGCCGGCCTCTTCATACCTTCTGCGCATCCACCGCCGCTTCTACATGTAAGGAGCTTCCTTTCTTACATTTAGACCTTTTTCTACACCAAAAACAGGCGCAGAAAATGGTAAATGAGACGGACTGCCGGCCCCTCCTCGCCCCGCCCACAATTTTAGACCTGGCGTGAGCGGAAAAAAGTCGCAGATAGCGACCGCCATCTGCGTCTGAAATACGCCTAATATACGCATATTTCAGTATGATAAATGACCCCTATGTCTGTACATATAGATATCTGCAGGCATTTACAGGTGGGACTGTGGATCCTGTCAACAGGACTAGTTTCCGCCATACATAACGGAATAAAACGGAATCGTTATTTGTGCCCATAAGTTTGTATTAGGGCGGAGCAAAACGGAGTCCCTCTAAAATGGTTCCATAGTGCATTCTGTCCTACAATTCCATCGTATTCTGTTATAACCCTTTTATTACACAACAGTATAACGGAATTACAAATCCGCCCTTATCAGTAAAGTATTTTTTAAGTATCTGGACGGTTCTATGTTACTCCTGGGGCGGAGGAAGGAGCGGAGGGGGCGGAATGAAAGGAGCGGAGGGGCGGAATGAAAGGAGCGGAGGGGGCGGAATGAAAGGAGCGGAGGGGGCGGAATGAAAGGAGCGGAGGGGGCGGAATGAAAGGAGCGGAGGGGGCGGAATGAAAGGAGCGGAGGGGGCGGAATGAAAGCAGCGGAGGGGGCGGAATGAAAGGAGAGGAGGGGGCGGAATGAAAGGAGCGGAGGGGGCGGAATGAAAGGAGCGGAGGGGGCGGAATGAAAGGAGCGGAGGGGGCGGAATGAAAGGACCAGAGGGGGCGGAATGAAAGGAGCGGAGGGGGGCGGAATGAAAGGACCAGAGGGGGCGGAATGAAAGGAGCGGAGGGAGCGGAATGAAAGGAGCGGAGGGGGCGGAATGAAAGGACCAGAGGGGGCGGAATGAAAGGAGCGGAGGGGGGCGGAATGAAAGGAGCGGAATGAAAGGACCAGAGGGGGCGGAATGAAAGGAGCGGAGGGGGCGGAATGAAAGGACCAGAGGGGGCGGAATGAAAGGAGCGGAGGGGGGCGGAATGAAAGGACCAGAGGGGGCGGAATGAAAGGAGCGGAGGGGGCGGAATGAAAGGAGCGGAGGGGGCGGAATGAAAGGACCAGAGGGGGGCGGAATGAAAGGACCAGAGGGGGCGGAATGAAAGGACCGGAGGGGGCGGAATGAAAGGAGTGGAGGGGGCGGAATGAAAGGACCAGAGGGAGCGGAATGAAAGGACCAGAGGGGGCGGAGGAAGGACCAGAGGGGGCGGAATGAAAGGAGCGGAGGGGGCGGAATGAAAGGACCGGAGGGGGCGGAATGAAAGGACCGGAGGGGGCGGAATGAAAGGACCGGAGGGGGCGGAATGAAAGGAGCGGAGGGGGCGGAATGAAAGGACCGGAGAGGGCGGAATGAAAGGAGCAGAGGGGGCGGAATGAAAGGAGCGGAGGGGGCGGAATGAAAGGACCAGAGGGAGCGGAATGAAAGGAGCAGAGGGGGCGGAATGAAAGGAGCAGAGGGGGCGGAATGAAAGGAGCAGAGGGGGCGGAATGAAAGGAGCGGAGGGGGCGGAATGAAAGGAGCGGAGGGGGCGGAATGAAAGGAGCGGAGGGGGCGGAATGAAAGGAGCGGAGAGGCGGAATGAAAGGAGCGGAGGGGGCGGAATGAAAGGAGCGGAGGGGGCGGAATGAAAGGAGCGGAGGGGGCGGAATGAAAGGAGCGGACGGGGCGGAATAAAAGGAGCGGAGGGGGCGGAATGAAAGGAGCGGAGGGGGCGGAATGAAAGCAGCGGAGGGGGCGGAATGAAAGGAGCGGAGGGGGCGGAATGAAAGGAGCGGAGGGGGCGGAATGAAAGGAGCGGAGGGGGTGGAATGAAAGGAGCGGAGGGGGCGGAATGAAAGGAGCGGAGGGGGCGGAATGAAAGGAGCGGAGGGGGCGGAATGAAAGGAGCGGAGGGGGCGGAATGAAAGGAGCGGAGGGGGCGGAATTAAAGGAGCGGAGGGGGCGGAATGAAAGGAGCGGAGGGGGCGGAATGAAAGGAGCGGAGGGGGCGGAATGAAAGGAGCGGAGGGGGCGGAATGAAAGGAGCGGAGGGGGCGGAATGAAAGGAGCGGAGGGGGCGGAATGAAAGGAGCGGAGGGGGCGGAATGAGAACCGGAGGGGGCGGAATGAGGGGGTGGAATGAAGGACCGGAGGGGGCGGAATGAAAGGACCGGAGGGGGCGGAATGAAGGAGCGGAGGGTTCAGGGCGTTACATTCCACTGCCACAATGGGTGGTACTGGTGACCCCATGGCACACAGGTAGTGGTCAGGCAGAGGTTGATCTGGGTTACGATTTTTTGGCAGCTGTGCATGTGAGGTAAGAGGACACTACTCAGTATCAAGTCTTGGATTTTATTTGTGGCGTTCGGCAGGTCTGCATGTTGGCCATGCTGTAGGTCACGGCCTGAGATGGGGCCCTTCCTTGTGTATGGTGAAGTCCACATATGCACCAGGCACAGGGATAATACATGGTCCAGTGCAGTGAGGAGTACCAAGACCGCAGACGCACCAGCACTATGGCCCAGCAGAGCCCACATCTGTGGTCAGCAATGGGCACTTATATCTTTAAGGGGTTCTGCCATGATTGATGCAAAAATGGTAATCAAACCTCATATAGAACATGACAATACAAATCTGGAACCAGCCCTGCACCTCACATGGATCCAGAGATCTCCACATTCATTGCTCCAATCGGTCTGCTAGATTCTCTTCACCAGTGAGACTTGGGGGCATGTCCTCTCTGCTGCAGATCTTGTCATCATGTCTCTCAGTGTCAGGGTAAACCATTGGAGTGGATATCTCCCCGTGTATGTCCTGTCACAGCTGCCGGGCGCAGAGGTCTCCGTCGGCGAATGGTCCATGTGCTAAGCGCTGGGCTGTGGGCCGGGGGAGAGTGATGTGTTCAGCAGAGCAGTGTTTTGTTGGCTGATGTATGGACACCGGCTAGGGCCCCCGCACAAGACGCCGATTTATTGGCTTGGCGTGGATGCATTTGTTAGGAGAACAATATATGAAAGGAACGTTTGTTGTCTCTAGTGCGCCTGATCAGCCGCTGGAGATAATGACGTTGTCCTGTAAATAAACATGCATGAGGATCATAGCAACTTTATCTGGCCTTGATCACTGAGCGAGGATGGATGGGGTTACCTCCAGTGGTTATAGGATACATGTGTTTGTGAGCTGGCTATGTTATTCTAAATGATGTGTCTTGTCTTCCTATGTCATCACTTCCTGTATGTCAGCACTTCCTGTATGCCATCACTTCCTGTATGCCATCACTTCCTGTATGCCATCACTTCCTGCATCCTTGTTACAGGAAGTAAGTGGTCGGGTGATGGGCCGGCCCCTTTTCTATTGTTACACCTTTTGTGAGTAGACAATAAAAGTGTACAGACTGGGCAGAAGCTGGGGAGTGCTCAGCAGAACTGAACATGGTAACACCTGTGTCTGACTCGGACTGCGGCTGAGATTTTTACCTTTCCTTACACAAAGTCTGATGAGAGCGGATTTCTACTATTAATATTTCTACAACACAGGTAATTAGAGAAGTACTGAGATCCAGGTGCTGGTTTAAAAAATGTGGTATATGTTTAATAGCAAGGTTCACATCTTAAAGTCAGGGGAGGACTGGTTCAAAGGAGGCCTGGAGGTAGAAGGTCGTGACCTCTAGAGTCTGCCACTTACAGGGCAGTGCTAATGTCTCCAAGGAGGCAGTTTAATCACACCTCATCGCTTCAGTCCTGCAAATTGCAGCCAACATCTTACCACCTGAGTTTCTTGACCTCATGTTAATTATGATAAAGAGATTCTGGTCACTGCAACCTGATTCCCCGGTATTTATTGCCAGAGATTTCTTGTACAAGTCATTCTAAGGCCACGCTCTTCAGCCCAGTCCTCAGGGCCCCCACCCACAGAAGACCTCAGGTAAGGAAATCCTGTAAACATGACCAGCAGGTGGGCCCCTGAGGGCCAGAGCTGAGGAACACTGATACCAGGGAAGAACCCCTACTCTAACCACAGAAGCTCTGACCACACCAAACAGGACTCTAAAGGAGCATAATTACCTTCCCGAAAATACTCAGTCTGCTGGTGTCAATGTAGGGTTCTCTCAGCAGCCACCTGTAGATGGGAAACACAGGAAGAGTCACTACACGAAGCAACGGAACGAGGGGACAAAGAGCGATACCGATGGATACAGAGGGGACACAGAGCGATATCGATGGATACAGAGGGGACAAAGAACAGCGATGGATACAGAGGGGACAAAGAACAGCGATGGATACAGAGGGGACAAAGAACAGCGATGGATACAGAGGGGACACAGAGCAACACCGATGGATACAGAGGGGACACAGAGCGATAGCGATGGATACAGAGGGGACACAGAGCGATGGATACAGAGGGGACACAGAGCAACACCGATGGATACAGAGGGGACAAAGAACAGCGATGGATACAGAGGGGACACAGAGCAACACCGATGGATACAGAGGGGACACAGAGCGATAGCGATGGATACAGAGGGGACACAGAGCGATGGATACAGAGGGGACACAGAGCGATAGCGATGGATACAGAGGGGACACAGAGCGATATCGATGGATACAGAGGGGACACAGAGCGATAGCGATGGATACAGAGGGGACACAGAGCGATAGCGATGGATACAGAGAAGACACAGAGCGATACCGATGGATACAGAGGGGACACAGCACAGCGCAACACCGAGGGACAGGGAGGGGACAGATTACAGAGTGACACTGATGGTCAGAGCTCCACACAACTACTAAGTGTTTCCTCTGGAGTGTGCACTCCATGGAAAATGCTGCTTCAGGAGCTCTGGCTGGAGAGAGGCTTAGGGAGCTTAGGGGTTAAATAAGTGGCTTAGAAGCCGGTGCAGGAAGGAAGGGTTTGGGCTCATGGAGAACTGGGCCGACTTCTCTGTCAGTTACACAGTAGGGACGGGCTGCACCTTAATGGGGAGTCACTGCCTTAAAAAATCTTTATTACAATAAAAACCTGTAACAGATTACATTCCTCAATTAGAGTTGTAGCAACTGTGAACTGATGGTGGAGAGAAATGATGCAGCCTAATAATCCAGGAGAGTCCAACACTGCGGCTGTAGACACCCTAGCCCTATAAATGTCTGCCCTCCAGCTGTGAAATCATCGGCTCAGCGCTTGCTGTAATAGATCGTCTGCACCGCTGGCCTCAAGCTAACCCCATCTCTAGCTCTACGTGTTTCGGATGACTAAAGGCGCTGTACGCATCTTTTGCGGACCCATTATAATGAAAGGTTCCGTATACAGAACGCAGATAACAGCCCGTATACGGAACACAAAAAATGTTCACGTGCATGAGCCCTAAGGCTCATCAGGAACACGGGGTAAACTGAGCTAAGACAGACAAACATGCAGCACGCCGTCCACCTCGTGTTGTGACGTGGCAGCACCGGGCGCTAGGATGGCCGTGACATGGCCGCTCACAAGCGCTGATTAAAGAGGACCTTTCACTAGAATAAAACATCTAAACTAACTATACAGACATGGGGAGCAGCGCCCAGGGATCTCCCTGCACTTACTGTTATCCCCAGGCGCCGCTCCGTTCTCCGGTATAGCCTCCGGTATCTTCATAGTTAGGCTCCAGCCAGGGGAACCTCCAGGCGTCTCATTCTCTCATGCTGTAGCGCTGGCCAATCGCAGCGCTCAGCTCATAGTCTGGGAGAAAAAAAGCCTCTCGGGCTATGAGCTGAGCGCTGCGATTGGCCAGCGCTACAGCCTGGGAGAATGAGACGCCTGGAGGTTCCACTGGGTGGAGCCTAACTATGAAGATACCGGAGGCTATACCGGAGAACGGAGCGGCGCCCGGGGATAACAGTAAGTGCAGGGAGATCCCCGGGCGCCGCTCTACATGGCTGTATAGTCAGTTTAGATGTTTTATTCTAGTGAAAGGTCCTCTTTAAGTAAAATAAACTCCTCCCATTTAAGCTGATCAAGCCTCTAAGCGAATGAGGGGTGGAGGGCGTGGCTGAACCGCAATGTGACGCCGCCCATAACGCCAGCTTACCTGTCAGAGGCGATAAAGCAAGGAGTTGTAAAACACTATTAAGTAAGTCAGGGATAACTGTGGCGGCGCGAGTCGTGTGCGTGCAGCAGATATACCGGCATATTAAACAGAATTGTAGAAAGATGTAAATGGAAGGGCTCCGACTAGGTCAAGTAATGGAGAAGGATATCCACTGGAGACCACATCAGCAGTAAATGGCGTCTACGGTACCAGGTATATGCAGAAGGCCCAAGACCAGATCTAAGGCGGTTCAGGGGACCCCATGTCATCTGACGAAGTCATAGTGTGCGCTGGAGGCGCGGTTCAAATTGCAGAACCCATTGCTGCCCATCCCAATAGCTGTAACAACCTAACCAAGTGAGTGGGCATAGCGCAAGGGCACATATTACCCCAGACATCTACCAGGGGAGGAGATACAGGCACGAACACCGGAACATCTCTAAAATGCCCCGCTGAGAGTGTTATACATAAGCAGGGGTACAAGCTGTCCCATATCATGGTGGAAACATGCAAACAAGATGCTCATTCAGGCCGTCTCGACACACAGTCCGCAGCCTGAACGGCCATTGTGCCTCTTTTTGGAGCATTTTCTTGTCGTAATCTCCTCCTCTCGGTGATCTTCTGATCACTTCAATCCCCTGAAACCTGACCACCTCCACAATGTTGTCATGATGTGCGGCAACGTGTCGCACACTTGGGGTATCAGAACAGTTATGTATGTCATTGAGATGTTTCCCAATTCATCAGCGAAATTAGCGGATGGCCTTGCCCACGTACTGCTTGCCACATATGCATGTGGCCAGATAGATGACGCCCCTGGTTCTGCAGTTAACGGAGCATCTAGTAACAAATCTCGATAAAAACTACTCAGGTACGTGGCTGCGTTTTCACGCTACAGGTCCTTACTGTGATATGGGGAAAAAAATCACAAATTGAACCAAAGTACTTATCGAAGAACCCGCTGCTGATCACTGGTAACCGAGCCTCCTTAGCTCTGGCACAGGACCATTCCTCCCTCCGGACATGGAAAAAGGACCATCAAGCTACACGAGTTGGCGTCTCTCCTCCACAGTAGTTTCCTGTTGGATATCAAAAGATCGCAACCATAGTGAAGCTCCGACTTCCTCCGTATATTAAAATAATGTATTATACTTACAAACGAACACTTGTTTCAAAGCATATAAAATCACAAACTGCATGCACAGTACCGCCCGACCCGGGTTTCGCTTACGCACTTCTTCAGGAGCGAATATCTTCACTATGCAGTCAAGACCTTGAAAAAACACTCCCCTAAACCCACCCAATCCCTCATTATCCAATTACATACAACCCACCACTAAAAATGTCACATATATAAAAATGTATAGTAATAAATAGGTCACGCTCATCTATTATCATCCATAAGAACCGCTAAACCTATATCATTTGAGTAATTTCCTCATTTGATCCTATTCCTTTCAGCCTGTAAAGTTTGTACACGGCCAGATCTCCATTCACTAAAAGTATCTCGTCACGTGGCCCATTATGTGCCGAGGGGCACATGACAAAGTACACCCTATCAGCACTTAGACACACCCCTTACAACCAAAGGTCCTTGTACATGGCGTGAATCTCCATCAATAGAAGTGGCGCTAATGGTACCAGTAAAAAGTTATTATTGTTAATCCCCGTAATAAATTCCTCCAGCCCCTCTTTGTCTCAATTTCCAAATTAAAAGGCAATCGTCAATGTAAGGACGCCAGATGATCAATTCACCTTTTTCAGTTTTTTTTATTCAACATCGGGGTGATATAGTCCCTTTCCCAGAATTTCGCCCCATCGCCGTCCCCGTACACTGTAAATAGAAGGCCTCATCATACATAAAATAGTTGTGGCAAAGGCAAAAATCTGTACACTCTATTATGAATTTCTTTTGAGCCAGGGTCATACTGGGATTCCTATCCAGCGCTTCCCCCAACCCTTTTAGACCCAAATCTTTGGGAATGATAGTATAGAGAGAGGTAACGTCAACGGTCCCCAGCCACATATCATCACTCCATATACAGTTGCAAGAAAAAGTATGTGAACCCTTTGGAATGATATGGATTTCTGCACAAATTGGTCCTAAAATGGGATCTGATCTTCATCTAAGTCACAACAATAGACAATCACAGTCGGCTTAAACTAATAACACACAAAGAGTTAAATGTTACCATGTTTTTATTGAACACACCATGTAAACATTCACAGTGCAGGTGGAAAAAGTATGTGAACCCCTAGACTAATGACATCTCCAAGAGCTAATTGGAGTGAGGTGTCAGCCAACTGGAGTCCAATCAATGAGATGAGATTGGAGGTGTTGGTTACAGCTGCCCTGCCCTATAAAAAACACACACCAGTTCTGGGTTTGCTTTTCACAAGAAGCATTGCCTGATGTGAATGATGCCTCGCACAAAAGAGCTCTCAGAAGACCTACGATTAAGAATTGTTGACTTGCATAAAGCTGGAAAGGGTTATAAAAGTATCTCCAAAAGCCTTGCTGTTCATCAGTCCACGGTAAGACATAGTGTCTATAAATGGAGAAATTTCAGCACTGCTGCTACTCTCCCTAGGAGTGGCCGTCCTGTAAAGATGACTGCAAGAGCAAAGCGCAGACTGCTCAATGAGGTGAAGAAGAATCCTAGAGTGTCAGCTAAAGACTTACAAAAGTCTCTGGCATATGCTAACATCCCTGTTAGGGTCCATTCACACGTCCGTTGTTTCTTTTCTGATCTGTTCCGTTTTTTGCGGAACAGATCTGGACCAGATCTGGACCCATTCATTTTCAATGGGTCCTGAAAAAAATCGGACAGCTCAATGTCTGATTTTTTTTCAGGACCCATTGAAAATGAATGGGTCCAGATCTGGTCCAGATCTGTTCCGCAAAAAACGGAACAGATCAGGAAAGAAACAACGGACGTGTGAATGGACCCTAAGTGAATCTACGATACGTAAAACACTAAACAAGAATGGATTTCATGGGAGGATACCACCGAGGAAGCCACTGCTGTCCAAAAAATACATTGCTGCACGTTTACAGTTTGCACAAGAGCACCTGGATGTTCCACAGCAGTACTGGCAAAATATTCTGTGGACAGATGAAACCAAAGTTGAGTTGTTTGGAAGAAACACACAACACTATGTGTGGAGAAAAAGAGGCACAGCACACCAACCTCAAAACCTCATCCCAACTGTGAAGTATGGTGGTGGTGGGGGCATCATGGTTTGGGGCTGCTTTGCTGCGTCAGGGCCTGGACGGATTGCTATCATCGAAGGAAGAATGAATTCCCAAGTTTATCAAGACATTTTGCAGGAGAACTTAAAGAGGACCTTTCACCAGAAGAAAGTATGTAAACTGACCATACAGACGTGTAGAGCGGCGCCCAGGGATCCCCCTGCACTTACTGTTATCCCCGGGCGCCGGTTATCCCCTGAGCGCTGCGATTGGCCAGCGCTACAGCATAGGAGAAGGAGACCGCGGCAGGCTCAACTGGGTGGAGCCTAACTACGAACATACCGGAGGCTATAACCGGAGAATGGAGCAGCGCCCGGGGATAACAGTAAGTGCAGGGGGATCCCTGGGCGCCGCTCTACACGTCTGTATGGTCACTTTACATACTTTCTTCTGGTGAAAGGTCCTCTTTAAGGCCATCTGTCCACCAGCTGAAGCTCAACAGAAGATGGGTGCTGCAAAAGGACAACGACCCAAAGCATAGAAGTAAATCAACAACAGAATGGCTTAAACAGAAGAAAATCCGCCTTCTGGAGTGGCCCAATCAGAGTCCTGACCTTAACCCGATTGAGATGCTGTGGCATGACCTCAAGAAAGCGATTCACACCAGACATCCCAAGAATATTGCTGAATGGAAACAGTTCTGTAAAGAGGAATGGTGAAGAATTACTCCTGACCGTTGTGCCCGTCTGATCTGCAACTACAGGAAACGTTTGGTGGACGTTATTGCTGCCAAAGGAGGTTCAACCAGTTATTAAATCCAAGGGTTCACATACTTTTTCCACCTGCACTGTGAATGTTTACATGGTGTGTTCAAAAAAACATGGTAACATTTAACTCTTTGTGTGTTATTAGTTTAAGCCGACTGATTGTCTATTGTTGTGACTTAAAATGTGATCTGATCTTCATCTATGACCAATTTGTGCAGAAATCCATATCATTCCAAAGGGTTCACATACCTTTTCTTGCAACTATATCTAGATTATCATAAGCTGAATTACACTTCCAGTATCTTTTAAATATGATGGAACTTGTATCACAAGAGTCCGGAGAAAATAGTCAACACATTCCGAAAGCCTGCTTGTCATGGACTTAATCCCCGATACGATCGGTCTCGGTTCTCCAGACTCCTGTGGATCTTAGGTAAGTAGTAGATAACAGGGGTGATCGGATGTTTGATGGACAGGAACTCAAATTCCTCAAGATTACTTTTAGTGAATGGAGATTCACGCCGTGTACAAGGACCTTTAGTTGTAAGGGGTGTGTCTAGGTGCTGATAGGGTGTATTTTGTCATGTGCCCCTCATCACATAATGGGTCACGTGACGAGATACTTTTAGTGAATGGAGATCTGCGCCGTGTACAAGGACCTTTAGTTGTAAGGGGTGTGTCTAGGTGCTGATAGGGTGTATTTTGTCATGTGCCCCTCATCACATAATGGGTCACGTGACGAGATACTTTTAGTGAATGGAGATTCACGCCGTGTACAAGGACCTTTAGTTGTAAGGGGTGTGTCTAAGTGCTGATAGGGTGTATTTTGTCATGTGCCCCTCATCACATAATGGGTCACGTGACGAGATACTTTTAGTGAATGGAGATCTGCGCCGTGTACAAGGACCTTTAGTTGTAAGGGGTGTGTCTAGGTGCTGATAGGGTGTACTTTGTCATGTGCCCCTCATCACATAATGGGTCACGTGACGAGATACTTTTAGTGAATGGAGATCTGGCCGTGTACAAACTTTACAGGCTGAAAGGAATAGGATCAAATGAGGAAATTACTCAAATGATATAGGTTTAGCGGTTCTTATGGATGTTAATAGATGAGAGTGACCTATTTATTACTATACATTTTTATATATGTGACATTTTTAGTGGTGGGTTGTATGTAATTGGATAATGAGGGATTGGGTGGGTTTAGGGGAGTGTTTTTTCAAGGTCTTGACTGCATAGTGAAGATATTCGCTCCTGAAGAAGTGCGTAAGCGAAACCCGGGTCGGGCGGTACTGTGCATGCAGTTTGTGATTTTATATGCTTTGAAACAAGTGTTCGTTTGTAAGTATAATACATTATTTTAAATAACGGAGGAAGTCGGAGCTTCACTATGGTTGCGATCCCTTGATATCCAACAGGAAACTACTGTGGAGGAGAGACGCCAACTCGTGTAGCTTGATAGTCCTTTTTCCATGTCCGGAGGGAGGAATGGTCCTGTGCCGGAGCTAAGGAGGCTCGGTTACCAGTGATCAGCAGCGCGGTTCTTCGATAAGTACTTTAATAACAAATCTCCTCTGTGTAGTGGAACTGATGAAGCTATTACCCCACCACATGGAGCCATACGCCACACAGTTACCACACCGGAATGTGCCAGTGAGGCCCGTATTGAGCCAGGTTGTACCTGGAGGGGTTTGTAAAAAAATGTGGACCAGCCTGTCTCTGATATTACGTCCACACCGGTATGTGATGGCCGGTTTACTGCCACCCAAGTGCCCTACATCTGGGTCCGATTTAAGGATACACCAGTAACGTGCTAAGACATCTCGTACCGCGTCATGTGCCTCATCAAATGTGGCAATAATCTGGGCCTGCTCATTTTACAGATTAGGAGGCTTGGGATCCAGCAAAGTGTCCCGATTAACAGCTAGGGAATGATGATATGCCTGTCCTTATATCTGCTGTGGGTATCCTCTCTTTTGGTATCGATTCTGTAAATCTTTAGCTGCCACCCGATAATCGGCTATCCTGGAGCAGTTACGGCGTAATCTTAGATATTGCCCCCTTAGGATGACCCTTTTAAGCGGAATCAGGTGGCAGCTATCCCATTGCAGCAGACTATTAGTGGCGGTTCCTTTACGGAACAGACATTTCCCAAGACCTCCAGTCTGATCTTTGAAAATGGTGAGGTCCAAGAATGTAATTTGGTTCACGTGAATCTCCGACGTGAAAAACAAGCCCAGCTCGTTATTACTGAGGTCTGTGAAAGTCCTCCATATTGCCTGACCAGAGAATCAATACGTCGTCGATGTAGCCTAGACACAGGCCAATTTAATCTGCCCATTTGTTAGTCTCCTCAGAGAAAACCACCTCCCATTCCCACCAGTCCAGGTAGAGGTTAGCGTAAGTGGGGGGACAGGGGCTGGTAGTAGGTGTGGCGGTCAAAGAGGAACATATTATGTTCCAAAATTAACTGGAGTAATTCCAGCACAAATTCATTATGTGACCATAGATGGGTCCCACGCTGACGTAAAAAGGCCGCCACAGCTCCCCACCCTTTGTCATGGGGTATGGAGCTGTAGTGCGCCTCCACATCAAAATTGGCCAGCAGGGTACTGCAGTCTAGCTGAATCCCCTCTAGTTTCTTGATCACGTCCATAGAGTCTCTGACATAGGACGGAAGAGCCAGGACAAACGGTTGAAGGATCGTATCCACATAGCTACTGATATTGTGTGTCAGGCTCCTCATCCCTGAGACAATAGGTCTCCCCATTAAAGGGGTAAGACCTTTTTGGACTTTGGGGAGACTATAGAAGCATGGGGTCTGGGGGTACTTAGGGAACAGAAATGAAAATTCTGTCTGATTAACTTCTTTTCAAGCACCACCATTAGAATATTTATCGACTTAATCTGAAAGTCATCAGTGGGATTGTTGGCCAAAACACGGTAACATTGTTATTGATGTTTAAACACATGTGAGCGGCCGCGTCACGGCCATCCTAGCGCCAGTGCCGCCACCTCACAACACGAGGTGGACGGCGTGCTGCATGTTTGTCTGTCTTAGCTCAGTTTACCCCGTGTTCCTGATGAGCCTTAGTCAGGCAAAACACGTAGAGCTAGAGATGGGGTTAGCTTGAGGCCAGCGGTGCAGACGATCTATTACAGCAAGCGCTGAGCCGATGATTTCACAGCTGGAGGGCAGACATTTATAGGGCTAGGGTGTCTACAGCCGCAGTGTTGGACTGTCCTGGATTATTAGGCTGTATCATTTCTCTCCACCATCAGTTCACAGTTGCTACAACTCTAATTGAGGAATGTAATCTGTTACAGGTTTTTATACTATCAATTAACAGATGTTGAACCTTGTTTGGCCAGATTCCATGCAGCCGTGCACTGGTCACACTGGTCCATGCACAGAGACACTCTGACCTCATTCACTGACCAGTATCTTATCCAGGCCTCTTTCATCACTTTAGCCTGAATATAAAGGACCTGGTCACACAGGTCGTTCCCTTCGACTTATTTTATCAACTATTATAATAAAGATTTTTTGTAAACGTTCTTTTGAAGCAGTGATTTGTATTGTATTGTAGAACATGGACCTAAGAAACGTATACATCAGTAATTCACATTAATGGGGAGGGAGCAACTGCCCCGGAGGAAAGAATGGTTAGGCGGCTGGAGGAGCTTTTATACTAGGATCTGGGGGAGGGTGGAGGTCATACTAATAAGGGGGTAGATAGTGTAGATAGAGAGTGGGATATAGGAGGGGACAGTGGGGGTTTAGTGGGGGCCGGGGTTAGTGAGGAAAGTAGGGAGAAGACTGGGCAGAACTATACACCGATGAAATACAGAACTGCTGGTGACAAGAACCTGTTACATACAAACGTCAACCAAGGTAAAAATCCCGGATATTCACTTTACAGCTAATAGTCATTTAATATGTACTTTCACAAATGTCAGAAGTCCAGCTAGATAAATGGGGGAGCTGGAGGCTGTGGTACTAGAAGAACACATAGATGTAGTTGGTGGGGCTGAGACATGGTTGACTCCTCACATGACGGGGCTGTTAATATTGAGGGTTTTACACTATTTAAGAAAGACCGGGTCAATAGAAAAGGCGGTGGCGTCTGTGCCTGTATGTGAGGAGGGATCTGAAGACAAGTGTGAAAGAGGCAATGGTGGGTGAGGATGTGGAAACCTCATGGGTGGAAGTTCAAAGGGATATAAACACTGAAAAGATAATACTTGGTGTCATCTATAGACCCCCAACATCACAGAGGAGATGGAAGCTCAACTGTATAACCAAATAGAGCGGCTGCACAGGCGGCTACAGTGGTCATAATGGGAGATTTCACCTTCCCAGACATTGACCGGGGTCATGGTTCTGCCTCAACCGCAAAGGGGAGAAGATTCCTCAACTTGCTGCAGGACCACTTTATGGGCCAGTCTGTAGAAGCCCCCACTAGGGGCGATGCTCTGTTGGATCTGGTAATCTCTAGTGATGCAGAGCTTGTTAGTAATGTTACTGTTTGAGAAAGACTAGGTAATAGTGACCACAATATAATTATATTCCCCCGAAACTATAAGAAGCAAACTCTGTCGGGCAGAGCAAAGACACTGAATTTCAAAAAGGCTAATTTCCCCGGGTTGAGGGCAGCATTTCAGGGCTTAAACTGGGAGCAGCTACTGTCACATAATAATACTGAGGATAAATGGGAGAGCGTCAAATCCACATTGAGTAATTGCAGTAAAAAATGTATTCCTTCAGGTAACAAGTATAAACGGCTAAAATTAAACCCCCGATGGCTTACAGCTAGTGTATAAAAAATGCAATAAATGACAAAAAAAAAGAGTATTTAAAAAATACAAATCTGAGGGGTCAGCTGTATCCATTGAAGATTACAAAGGGCTTAAAGCGAACCTTTCACCAGGATTTCACTTAATAAACCATCACCAGTACCTTATAGATTATCCTCATTGTGTTTCAATGCATTCTTGTCCCGCTTTCCTGGGATAGATATTGATGAAAAAAACGACTTATAAAGTCCTCGTCTCCAGCTCCTGAAGTCACGCTAGAAGTCAAGGGGGTCGCCCTTCCCTCACTCCGGGCTGTAACTCCCCTGCCCTAACCCCTCCTCTAAGTAGTGTAACTGACACCCTGCTCAGTCGCCGGGACCGCGCTTGTACTGGCGGCGCATGCGCCGTCGGTCTCAGTAGCAGCGCGCCTGAAGAACAGAAGACAGGGAGGCATCTGGGACGGACGGCGCATGCGCGATTCAGTTACAGGATCGCGCTTCAGTCCGCGCGATAGACGGGATTGCGCTGCTACTGAGACCGACGGCGCATGCGCCTCCAGTACAAGCGCGGTCCCGGTGTCAGTTACACTACTTAGAGGAGGGGTTAGGGCAGGGGAGTTACAGCCCGGAGTGAGGGAAGGGCTACCCCCTTGACTTCTAGTGTGACTGCAGGAGCTGGAGACGAGGACTTTATAAGTCGTTTTTTTCATCAATATACATCCCAGGAAAGCGGGACAAGAATGCATTGAACCACAATGAGGATAATCTATAAGGTACTGGTGATAGTTTATTAAGTGAAATCCTGGTGAAAGGTTCGCTTTAAAAAGGAGATAAAATCAGCAAAAATACAAAATGAACAGCAGGTAGCAAAAGACAGCAAAACAAGTCCCCAAAAATTCTTTAAATATATAAATGCTAAAAACCAAGTTCTGAGCAGGTAGGTCCCCTAAATAATGGTAAAGGGGTGTAGTCACTGAAGATAAGGAAAAGGCAGAGTTACTAAATGTTTTTTGTTTTTTTTAGCTCTGTATATACAAAAGAAGAGAAAGGAGATGATATCTGTGGTGCCAGGGCTGAGGAGCTGATATCGGTAGTGCCATGGCTGTTAGGGTTAGTACATCCGATAATATACTCAGTTGGCTAACTGTACATATGGTCCAGGCTAAGTTATATACGTGAACAAGGCTCCTGGTCCAGATGGATTACACCCAAGAGTTCATAACCCCTCAAGCCTCCATGACGTACAGGTTCGTCATGGCAGCAACCTGTCACTACGTCTGTAGACACAGTGACAAGGCTGAGATCCCAGTTGTTACATACAGCGAGGAATCTCGGCTAACCGGCGCAGGACCAATGAGGGTTGTCCCAGGCCGGTGATCGCTCTGATTGGATAATCTATACAGACAGAGGATTCTAATACCAGCGAAATGTCCTGATCCCCACAGTTCTTGACTTGTTAACGATATCGGCCATTTAACCCCTTCCATGCAGCAGTCCATAGGGGCCGCTGTATGGAAGGGGTCAACAGGAAGGGAGCTGCAATTGGGCCGCTGCCCTGCTGTGGCAGCATCCCAGTGGTTACCATGGTAACCGGATGCCCTCACAGCCATCCAGATTGTCATGGTATACCTGAGCCTGATCATGCAAAGTGTAAATGAAAATACACTGCACTATACAGTTGTCAGAGTAACCTGATTTGTTTTTATGAGGGGGTCAGTAGAAGCCTGGATAGAGGGGCGGCTGGGGACATAGTGAGGTCAGTAGAAGCCTGGACAGAGGGGCGGCTGTGGATGTAGTGAGGTAGGTAGTAGCCTGGACAGAGGTGCGGCTGTGGATGTAGTGAGGTACGTAGAAGCCTGGACAGAGGGGCGGCTGTGGATGTAGTGAGGTCAGTAGAAGCCTGGACAGAGGGGCGGCTGTGGATGTAGTGAGGTCAGTAGAAGCCTGGACAGAGGGGCAGCTGTGGATGTAGTGAGGGGAGTAGAAGCCTGGACAGAGGGGTGGCTGTGGATGTAGTGAGGTCAGTAGAAGTCTGGACAGAGGGGCGGCTGTAGATGTAGTGAGGTAAGTAGAATCCTGGAAAGAGGGGCGGCTGTGGATGTAGTGAGGTGAGTAGAAGCCTGGACAGAGGGGCGGCTGTGGATGTAGTGAGGTCAGTAGAAGCCTGGACAGAGGGGTTGCTGTGGATGTAGTGAGGTAAGTAGAATCCTGGACAGAGGGGCGGCTGTGGATGTAGTAAAGTCAGTAGAATCCTGGACAGAGGGGCGGCTGTGGATGTAGTGAGGTCAGTAGAAGCCTGGACAGAGGGGTGGCTGTGGATGTAGTGAGGTCAGTAGAAGCCTGGACAGAGGGGCGGCTGTGGATGTAGTGAGGTCAGTAGAAGCCTGGACAGAGGGGCGGCTGTGGATGTAGTGAGGTAAGTAGAATCCTGGACAGAGGGGCGGCTGTGGATGTAGTGAGGTCAGTAGAAGCCTGGACAGAGAGGCGGCTGTGGATGTAGTGAGGTCAGTAGAAGCCTGGACAGAGGGGCGGCTGTGGATGTAGTGAGGTGAGTAGTAGCCTGGACAGAGGGGCGGCTGTGGCTGTAGTGAGGTGAGTAGAAGCCTGGACAGAAGGGCGGCTATGAATGTAGTGAGGTGAGTAGAAGCCTGGACAAAGGGGCGGCTGTGGATGTAGTGAGGTCAGTAGAAGCCTGGACAGAGGGGTTGCTGTGGATGTAGTGAGGTGAGTAGAAGCCTGGACAGAGGGGCGGCTATGAATGTAGTGAGGTGAGTAGAAGCCTGGACAGAGGGGCGGCTGTGGATATAGTGAGGGAAGTAGAAGCCTGGACACAGGGGCGGCTGTGGATGTAGTGAGGTCAGTAGAAGCCTGGACAGAGGGGTTGCTGTGGATGTAGTGAGGTAAGTAGAATCCTGGACAGAGGGGCGGCTGTGGATGTAGTAAAGTCAGTAGAATCCTGGACAGAGGGGCGGCTGTGGATGTAGTGAGGTCAGTAGAAGCCTGGACAGAGGGGTGGCTGTGGATTTAGTGAGGTGAGTAGAAGCCTGGACAAAGGGGCGGCTGTGGATGTAGTGAGGTCAATGACCCTTGGGCCATTTTCCACTGCCTTATTTGCTAAAAGTTGTTCCTTTAGAGAGTAGAGTCCTGACCAAATTTTCACCTCCAGTAGAAGAGGGGATGATCCCAACTAAAACTGGGCCCCGTCTCGCCCTGGGCCCCATAGCAGTCGCATGGTCTGCCGGTATGGTAGTTATGCCCCTGGCTGTGGATATAGTGAGGTGAGTAGAAGCCTGATCAGAAAGGTGTCTGTGGATACAGTGAGGTAGATAGAAGCCTGGACAAAGGGGCGGCTGTGGATGTAGTGAGGTCAGTAGTAACCTGGACAGAGGGGCGGCTGTGGATGTAGTGAGGTCAGTAGAAGCCTGGACAAAGGGCCGGCTGTGGATGTAGTGAGGTCAGTAGTAGCCTGGACAGAGGGGCGGCTGTGGATGTAGTGAGGTGAGTAGAAGCCTGGACAGAGGGGCGGCTGTGGAGGTAGTGAGGTAAGTAGAATCCTGGACAGAGGGGCTGCTGTGGACAAAGTGAGGTCAGTAGAAGCCTGGACAGAGGGGCAGCTGTGGATGTAGTGAGGTAAGTAGAAGCCTGGACAGAGGGGCGGCTGTGGATGTAGTGAGGTCAGTAGAAGCCTGGACAGAGGGGCGGCTGTGGATGTAGTGAGGTCAGTAGAAGCCTGGACAGAGGGGTGGCTGTGGATGTAGTGAGCTAAGTAGAATCCTGGACAGAGGGGTGGCTGTAGGTGTAGGGAGGTAAGTAGAATCCTAGACAGAGGAGCGGCTGTGGATGTAGTGAGGTAAGTAGAATCCTGGACAGAGGGGCAGCTGTGGATGTAGTGTTTCTAGATTTTGATCCTGTCCCTCATAGATGTTTAATAGGTAAAGTAAGGTCTACAGGCTTGGAAAGTATAGTCTGTAATTGGATTGAAGACTGGCTGAAGGACCGTGTCCAGAGAGTTGTGGTCAATGATTCCTATTCAGAATGGTCCCAGGTTATAAGTGGTGACCCCAAGGTTCAGTGCTGGGTCCTCTGTTATTTAATTTATTTATTAATGATATCGAGTATGGGATTAATAGCACCATTTCTATTTCTGCAGATGATACTAAGCTGTGTAGTACTGTGCAGTCTATGGAAGATGTCCATACACTACCAGCTGACGTGGACAATCTGAGTAATTGGGCATCAACTTGGCAAATGAGGTTCAATGTGGACAAATGTAAAGTTCTGCATCTTGGTAGTAATAATCCCCATACATCATATGTCCTAGGAGGTAACACTGGGAGAGTCACTTGTAGAGAAGGATCAGCTACTAATAATCCCCATACATCATATGTCCTAGGAGGAGTAACAATGGAGAGTCACTTGTATAGAAGGATCAGGTACTAATAACCTACATACATCATATGTCCTAGGAGGAGTAACACTGGAGAGAAGGATCAGAGCGACTGAACAGATGAGGGGCCTGGAAGGTCTGAGTTATGGGGGAAGAATTACACTTATTTAGTCTTGAGAAGAGACGTCTAAGGGGGGACAGAATTAACCTCTACAAGTATATAAATGGGCCGCAACACAAATTTAGAGAAAAGCTTTTCCATGTAAAATGCCCCCAAAAGACAAGGGGGCGCTGCCTCTGACTGGAGAAGAAAAAGCTCAGTCTACAGAATCATCAAGGCTTCTTTACTGTAAGAGCTGTGATTCTGTGGAGTAGTCACCTCCGGACGTGGTCACAGCAGGAACAGGGGGCGGTTTATACAAGGCTTCTTTACTGTAAGAGCTGTAAAGCTGTGGAATAGACACCTCCGGACGTGGTCACAGCAGTAACAGGGGAGGGGTTTATACAAGGCTTCTTTACTGTAAGAACTGTGACTCTGTGGAGTAGTCACCTCCGGACGTGGTCACAGCAGGAACAGGGGGCGGTTTATACAAGGCTTCTTTACTGTAAGAGCTGTGATTCTGTGGAGTAGTCACCTCCGGACGTGGTCACAGCAGGAACAGGGGGCGGTTTATACAAGGATTCTTTATGGTAAGAGCTGTGAATCTGTGGAGTAGTCACCTCCGGACGTGGTCACAGCAGGGACAGGGGGCAGGATTATACAAGGCTTCTTTACTGTAAGAGCTGTGATTCTGTGGAGTAGTCACCTCCGGACGTGGTCACAGCAGGAACAGGGGACGGTTTATACATGGCTTCTTTACTGTAAGAGCTGTGAATCTGTGGAGTAGACACCTCAGGACGTGGTCACAGCAGTAACAGGGGAGGGGTTTATACAAGGCTTCTTTACTGTAAGAACTGTGACTCTGTGGAGTAGTCACCTCCGGACGTGGTCACAGCAGGAACAGGGGGCGGTTTATACAAGGCTTCTTTACTGTAAGAGCTGTGATTCTGTGGAGTAGTCACCTCCGGACGTGGTCACAGCAGGAACAGGAGACAGGTTTATACAAGGCTTCTTTACTGTAAGAGCTGTGATTCTGTGGAGTAGTCACCTCCGGACGTGGTCACAGCAGGAACAGGGGGCGGTTTATACAAGGATTCTTTATGGTAAGAGCTGTGAATCTGTGGAGTAGTCACCTCCGGACGTGGTCACAGCAGGGACAGGGGGCAGGATTATACAAGGCTTCTTTACTGTAAGAGCTGTGATTCTGTGGAGTAGTCACCTCCGGACGTGGTCACAGCAGGAACAGGGGACGGTTTATACATGGCTTCTTTACTGTAAGAGCTGTGAATCTGTGGAGTAGACACCTCAGGACGTGGTCACAGCAGTAACAGGGGAGGGGTTTATACAAGGCTTCTTTACTGTAAGAGCTGTGATTCTGTGGAGTAGTCACCTCCGGACGTGGTCACAGCAGGGACAGGGGGCAGGATTATACAAGGCTTCTTTACTGTAAGAGCTGTGATTCTGTGGAATAGTCACCTCCGGACGTGGTCACAGCAGGAACAGGGGGCGGTTTATACAAGGCTTCTTTACTGTAAGAGCTGTGATTCTGTGGAGTAGTCACCTCCGGACGTGGTCACAGCAGGAACAGGAGACAGGTTTATACAAGGCTTCTTTACTGTAAGAGCTGTGATTCTGTGGAGTAGTCACCTCCGGACGTGGTCACAGCAGGAACAGGGGGCGGTTTATACAAGTCTTCTTTATGGTAAGAGCTGTGAATCTGTGGAGTAGTCACCTCCGGACGTGGTCACAGCAGGGACAGGGGGCAGGATTATACAAGGCTTCTTTACTGTAAGAGCTGTGATTCTGTGGAGTAGTCACCTCCGGACGTGGTCACAGCAGGAACAGGGGACGGTTTATACATGGCTTCTTTACTGTAAGAGCTGTGAATCTGTGGAGTAGACACCTCAGGACGTGGTCACAGCAGTAACAGGGGAGGGGTTTATACAAGGCTTCTTTACTGTAAGAGCTGTGATTCTGTGGAGTAGTCACCTCCGGACGTGGTCACAGCAGGGACAGGGGGCAGGATTATACAAGGCTTCTTTACTGTAAGAGCTGTGATTCTGTGGAGTAGTCACCTCCGGACGTGGTCACAGCAAGAACAGGTGATGTGTTTATACAAGGCTTCTTTACTGTAAGAGCTGTGAATCTGTGGAGTAGTCACCTCCGGACGTGGTCACAGCAGGAACAGGGGATGGGTTTATACAAGGCTTCTTTACTGTAAGAGCTGTGAATCTGTGGAGTAGTCACCTCAGGACGTGGTCACAGCAGGAACAGGGGGGCGGTTTATACAAGTCTTCTTTACTGTAAGAGCTGTGAATCTGTGGAGTAGACACCTCAGGACGTGGTCACAGCAGGAACAGGGGACGGTTTATACAAGGATTCTTTACTGTAAGAGCTGTGAATCTGTGGGATAGACACCTCAGGACGTGGTCACAGCAGGAACAGGGGACGGTTTATACAAGGCTTCTTTATGGTAAGAGCTGTGATTCTGTGGAGTAGTCACCTCCACCTCAGGACGTGGTCACAGCAGGAACAGGGGATGGATTATACAAGGATTCTTTACTGTAAGAGCTGTGAATCTGTGGAGTAAACACCTCAGGATGTGGTCACAGCAGGAATAGGGGGCGGGATTATACAAGGCTTCTTTACTATAAGAGCTCTGAATCTGTGGAGCAGTAACCTCCGGACGTGGTCACAAGAGGAAGAGGGGAAGGGGCTATACAAGGATTCTTTACTGTATGAACTGTGAATCTGTGGAGCAATGACTACAGGACGTGGTCACAGCAGGAACAGGGGGCAGGATTATACAAGGCTTCTTTACTGTAAGAGCTGTGATTCTGCGGAGCAATCACCTCCCGACGTGGTCACAGCAGGAACAGTGGATGGTTTATACAAGGCTTTTTTACTGTAAGAGCTCTGAATCTGTGGAGCAGTGACTACAGGACGTGGTCACAGCAGGAACAGGGGGTGGGAATATACAAGGCATCTTTACTGTAAGAGCTGTAAACCCGTGGGATAGACTTCCTCAGGACGTGGTCACAGCAGGAACAGGGGGCGAGATTATACAAGGATTCTTTACTGTAAGAGCTGTAAACCCGTGGGATAGACTTCCTCAGGACGTGGTCACAGCAGGAACAGGGGGCGAGATTATACAAGGATTCTTTACTGTAAGAGCTGTGAAGCTGTGGAATAGACACCTCCGGACGTGGTCACAGCAGGAACAGGGGACTGGTTTATACAAGAATTCTTTACTGTAAGAGCTGTGAATCTGTGGAATAGACACCTCAGGACGTGGTCACAGCAGGAACAGGGGACGGTTTATACAAGGATTCTTTATGGTAAGAGCTGTGAAGCTGTGGAATAGACACCTCAGGACGTGGTCACAGCAGGATCAGGGGACGGTTTATACAAGGATTCTTTACTGTAAGAGCTGTAAATCTGTGGAATAGACACCTCAGGACGTGGTCACAGCAGGATCAGGGGACGGTTTATACAAGGATTCTTTACTGTAAGAGCTGTAAAACCGTGGGATAGACTTCCTCAGGACGTGGTCACAGCAGGAACAGGGGGCGGTTTATACAAGGATTCTTTACTGTAAGAGCTGTAAACCCGTGGGATAGACTTCCTCAGGACGTGGTCACAGCAGGAACAGGGGGCGAGATTATACAAGGATTCTTTACTGTAAGAGCTGTAAACCCGTGGGATAGACTTCCTCAGGACGTGGTCACAGCAGGAACAGGGGGCGAGATTATACAAGGATTCTTTACTGTAAGAGCTGTGAAGCTGTGGAATAGACACCTCCGGACGTGGTCACAGCAGGAACAGGGGACTGGTTTATACAAGGATTCTTTATGGTAAGAGCTGTGAATCTGTGGAATAGACACCTCAGGACGTGGTCACAGCAGGAACAGGGGGCAGGATTATACAAGAATTCTTTACTGTAAGAGCTGTGAAGCTGTGGAATAGACACCTCAGGACGTGGTCACAGCAGGATCAGGGGATGGTTTATACAAGGATTCTTTACTGTAAGAGCTGTAAATCTGTGGAATAGACACCTCAGGATGTGGTCACAGCAGGATCAGGGGCAGGATTATACAAGAATTCTTTACTGTAAGAGCTGTGAAGCTGTGGAATAGACACCTCAGGACGTGGTCACAGCAGGATCAGGGGACGGTTTATACAAGGATTCTTTACTGTAAGAGCTGTAAAACCGTGGGATAGACTTCCTCAGGACGTGGTCACAGCAGGAACAGGGGGCGGTTTATACAAGGATTCTTTACTGTAAGAGCTGTAAACCTGTGGGATAGACTTCCTCAGGACGTGGTCACAGCAGGAACAGGGGGCGAGATTATACAAGGATTCTTTACTGTAAGAGCTGTGAAGCTGTGGAATAGACACCTCCAGAGGTGGTCACAGCAGGAACAGGGGACTGGTTTATACAAGGATTCTTTATGGTAAGAGCAGTGAATCTGTGGAATAGACACCTCAGGACGTGGTAACAGCAGGAACAGGGGACGGTTTATACAAGAATTCTTTATGGTAAGAGCTGTGAATCTGTGGGATAGACTTCCTCAAGACGTGGTCACAGCAGGAACAGGGGGCAGGATTATACAAGAATTCTTTACTGTAAGAGCTGTGAAGCTGTGGAATAGACACCTAAGGACGTGGTCACAGCAGGATCAGGGGATGGTTTATACAAGGATTCTTTACTGTAAGAGCTGTAAATCTGTGGAATAGACACCTCAGGACGTGGTCACAGCAGGATCAGGGGACGGTTTATACAAGGATTCTTTATGGCAAGAGCTGTGAATCTGTGGGATAGACACCTCAGGACGTGGTCACAGCAGGAACAGGGGACGGTTTATACAAGGCTTCTTTATGGTAAGAGCTGTGATTCTGTGGAATAGACACCTCAGGACGTGGTCACAGCAGGAACAGGGGGCGGTTTATACAAGGCTTCTTTATGGTAAGAGCTGTGATTCTGTGGAGTAGTCACCTCCACCTCAGGACGTGCTCACAGCAGGAACAGGGGATGGATTATACAAGGATTCTTTACTGTAAGAGCTGTGAATCTGTGGAGTAGACACCTCAGGACGTGGTCACAGCAGTAACAGGGGAGGGGTTTATACAAGGCTTCTTTACTGTAAGAGCTGTGAATCTGTGGAATAGACTTCCTCAGGACGTGCTCACAGCAGGAACAGGGGATGGATTATACAAGGATTCTTTACTGTAAGAGCTGTGAATCTGTGGAGTAGACACCTCAAGACGTGGTCACAGCAGGAACAGGAGGCGGGATTATACAAGGCTTCTTTACTATAAGAGCTCTGAATCTGTGGAGCAGTAACCTCTGGACGTGGTCACAAGAGGAAGAGGGGAAGGGGTTATACAAGGCTTCTTTACTGTATGAACTGTGAATCTGTGGAGCAATGACTACAGGACGTGGTCACAGCAGGAACAGGGGGCAGGATTATACAAGGCTTCTTTACTGTAAGAGCTGTGATTCTGCCGAGCAATCACCTCCCGACGTGGTCACAGCAGGAACAGTGGATGGTTTATACAAGGCTTTTTTACTGTAAGAGCTCTGAATCTGTGGAGCAGTGACTACAGGACGTGGTCACAGCAGGAACAGGGGGTGGGAATATACAAGGCATCTTTACTGTAAGAGCTGTAAACCCGTGGGATAGACTTCCTCAGGACGTGGTCACAGCAGGAACAGGGGGCGAGATTATACAAGGATTCTTTACTGTAAGAGCTGTAAACCTGTGGGATAGACTTCCTCAGGACGTGGTCACAGCAGGAACAGGGGACTGGTTTATTCAAGGATTATTTATGGTAAGAGCTGTGAATCTGTGGAATAGACACCTCCGGACGTGGTCACAGCAGGAACAGGGGACTGGTTTATACAAGGATTCTTTATGGTAAGAGCTGTGAATCTGTGGAATAGACACCTCAGGACGTGGTCACAGCAGGATCAGGGGATGGTTTATACAAGGCTTCTTTACTGTAAGAGCAGTGAATCTGTGGAATAGACACCTCAGGACGTGGTCACAGCAGGAACAAGGGACGGGATTTATACAAGGCTTCTTTACTGTAAGAGCTGTGAATCTGTGGAATAGACACCTCAGGACGTGGTCACAGCAGGAACAGGGGACGGTTTATACAAGGCTTCTTTACTGTAAGAGCTGTGAATCTGTGGAATAGACACCTCCGGACATGGTCACAGCAGGGGCAGGGGACGGTTTATACAAGGCTTCTTTATGGTAAGAGCAGTGAATCTGTGGAATAGACACCTCAGGACATGGTCACAGCAGGGGCAGGGGACGGTTTATACAAGGATTCTTTATGGTAAGAGCAGTGAATCTGTGGAATAGACACCTCCGGACGTGGTCACAGCAGGAACAGGGGACGGTTTATACAAGGATTCTTTATGGTAAGAGCAGTGAATCTGTGGAATAGACACCTCAGGACGTGGTCACAGCAGGAACAGGGGACGGTTTATACAAGGATTCTTTACTGTAAGAGCTGTGAATCTGTGGAATAGACACCTCAGGACGTGGTCACAGCAGGAACAGGGGACGGTTTATACAAGGATTCTTTACTGTAAGAGCTGTGAATCTGTGGAATAGACACCTCAGGACGTGGTCACAGCAGGAACAGGGGACGGTTTATACAAGGATTCTTTATGGTAAGAGCTGTGAATCTGTGGAGTAGTCACCTCAGGACGTGGTCACAGCAGGAACAGGGGGCGGTTTAAAAAGGGTTTAGAGGAATTCTTAAAAGTAAATGACATTAATGCTTATGAAAACGTGTAGAAATCTGAGTCTCACTTCCTTCTGGGATTCGTGTCCCCATTTATCCCTTGGTTGAACGACTTGTGTCTTTTTTCAACTGTATTAACTACTAACTACAGTATGAAACATTACAGTGCAACACCGGTGGACAGAGAGGGGACACATTACAGTGTGACACCGATACACAGATAGAGGAGACATATTACAGTGTGACACCGATGGACAGAGAGGGGACACATTACAGCGTGACAAAAATGGACAGAGAGGGGACACATAATCGCGTGACATTGATGGACAGATAGAGGGGACACATTACAATGAGACACCGATATATGGATATAGGGGGGTGCCGCACATATACACAAATACCAATGCTCTGCAGATATGTAAGCCATCGCATATTACAGTCAGTCACCCCTAGTAGAGATACGAGGACACTAGCAGCTCAGTGATATCTGCAGGACGTTCTGCCACCACATGTGGTCCTCTCATGGCGGGGCTGACAACTGCCGGTGTGATGATCGGGGGAGCCATTACATACAGTCGTCACCACTAGTAGTGATACGAGGACACTAGCAGCTCAGTCATATGTGCAGGACGTCCTGCCACCACATGTGTACTCTCATGGCAGGGCTGACAACTGCCGGTGTGATGATCGGGGAAGCCATTACATACAGTAGTCACCACTAGTAGTGATACGAGGACACTAACAGCTCAGTCATATGTGCAGGACGTCCTGCCACCACATGTGTCCTCTCATGGCAGGGCTGACAACAGCTGGTGTGATGATCGGGGGAGCCATTACATACAGTCGTCACCCCTAGTAGTGATACGAGGACACTAACAGCTCAGTCATATGTGCAGGACGTCCTGCCACCACATGTGTCCTCTCATGGCAGGGCCTCCATTCATAAGCAAGATAATGCTCACCCACACACAGAAGGCTTTCCCAGGAATGTCTCCTCCAGATTACAACACTTCCTTGTTGACCCAGTCACCAGATTTATCAATAATCGAGCATTTATGGGACAAGCTGGGACACTAGCTTCAGCAACTAACGAATGTGCAGGATCTCCAGGCCCAGCTGAAACATCTTTGGACAAATATGCTGCAAGAAAAGGGATCTGCCATGTCTTCATGCCCAACTGTATCTCATCTTGTATCTGGGCTAGAGGCTGTACCTCCTCTTGTATCTGGAATAGACGATGTATCTCATCTTGTATCCAGTCTAGAGGTCGTATCTCATCTTGTATCCAGTCTAGAGGTCGTATCTCATCTTGTATCCAGTCTAGAGGTCGTATCTCATCTTGTATCCAGTCTAGAGGCTGTATCTCATTTTGTATCCAGTCTAGAGGCCGTATCTCATCTTGTATCCAGTCTAGAGGTCGTATCTCATCTTGTATCCAGTCTAGAGGTCGTATCTCATCTTGTATCCAGTCTAGAGGTCGTATCTCATCTTGTATCCAGTCTAGAGGCTGTATCTCATCTTGTATCCAGTCTAGAGGCCGTATCTCATCTTGTATCCAGTCTAGAGGCTGTATCTCATCTTGTATCCAGTCTAGAGGTCGTATCTCATCTTGTATCCAGTCTAGAGGTCGTATCTCATCTTGTATCCAGTCTAGAGGCTGTATCTCATCTTGTATCCAGTCTAGAGGTCGTATCTCATCTTGTATCCAGCCCAGAGGTTGTATCTTCTCTTACATGCAGTCTACAGGCTGTATCTCATCTTGTATCCAGTCTAGAGGCTGTATCTCATCTTGTATCCAGTCTAGAGGTCGTATCTCATCTTGTATCCAGCCCAGAGGTTGTATCTCCTCTTACATGCAGTCTACAGGCTGTATCTCATCTTGTATCCAGTCTAGAGGTCGTAACTCATCTTGTATCCAGTCTAGAGGTCGTATCTCATCTTGTATCCAGCCCAGAGGTTGTATCTCCTCTTACATGCAGTCTACAGGCTGTATCTCATCTAGTAGCCAGGCTAGAGGCTGTATCTCATCTTGTATCTAGGCCAGTGGTGGCGAGCCTATGGCACGGGTTCCAGAGGCGGCACTCAGAGCTCTCTCTATGGGCACCTGCACCCTGGAAAAAGTCTATGGTGTACCAATATGCCTTAGACTTTCCTGCCATTCATCAGCGCAGGCCGCACTATAAACGGCACAGGCAGCGCAGGGCGCACTATGGACAGCACAGGCAGAGCAGGGCGCACTATGTACAGCACAGGGCGCACTATGGACAGCACAGGCAGCGCAGGGGGCGCTATGTACGGCACAAGGCGCACTATGTACAGCACAGGCAGAGCAGGGCGCACTATGTACAGCACAGGCAGAGCAGGGCGCACTATGTACAGCACAGGCAGCGCAGGGGGCGCTATGTACGGCACAAGGCGCACTATGTACAGCACAGGCAGCGCAGGGCGCACTATGAACAGCACAGGCAGCGCAGGGCGCACTATGTACAGCACAGGCAGCGCAGGGCGCACTATGGACAGCACAGGCAGCGCAGGGTGCACTATGTACAGCACAGGCAGCGCAGGGCGCACTATGTACAGCACAGGCAGCGCAGGGCGCACTATGAACAGCACAGGCAGCGCAGGGGGCGCTATGTACGGCACAGGGCGCACTATGTACAGCACAGGCAGCACAGGGCACACTATGTACAGCAAAGGCAGCTCAGGGCGCACTATGAACAGCACAGGCAGCGCAGGGGGCGCTATGTACAGCACAGGCAGCGCAGGGCGCACTATGTACAGCACAGGCAGCTCAGGGCGCACTATGTACAGCGCAGGGCGCACTATGTACAGCACAGGCAGCGCAGGGCGCACTATGTACAGCACAGGCAGAGCAGGGCGCACTATGTACAGCACAGGCAGAGCAGGGCGCACTATGTACAGCACAGGCAGAGCAGGGCGCACTATGTACAGCACAGGCAGCGCAGGGCGCACTATGTACAGCACAGGCAGCGCAGGGCGCACTATGTACAGCACAGGCAGAGCAGGGCGCACTATGTACTGCACAGGCAGCTCAGGGCGCACTATGTACAGCACAGGCAGCGCAGGGCGCACTATGTACAGCACAGGCAGCGCAGGGCGCACTATGAACAGCACAGGCAGAGCAGGGCGCACTATGTACAGCACAGGCAGCGCAGGGCGCACTATGTACAGCATAGGCAGAGCAGGGCGCACTATGTACAGCACAGGCAGCTCAGGGCGCACTATGTACAGCACAGGCAGCGCAGGGCGCACTATGTACAGCACAGGCAGAGCAGGGCGCACTATGTACAGCACAGGCAGCGCAGGGCGCACTATGTACAGCACAGGCAGAGCAGGGCGCACTATGTACAGCACAGGCAGAGCAGGGCGCACTATGTACAGCACAGGCAGCGCAGGGCGCACTATGTACAGCACAGGCAGCGCAGGGCACACTATGTACAGCACAGGCAGCGCAGGGCGCACTATGTACAGCACAGGCAGCACTATGTACAGCACAGGCAGCGCAGGGCGCACTATGTACTGCACAGGCAGCGCAGGGCGCACTATGTACAGCACAGGCAGCGCAGGGCGCACTATGTACAGCACAGGCAGCGCAGGGCGCACTATAAATGGCACAGGCAGCGCAGGGCGCACTATGTACTGCACAGGCAGCGCAGGGCGCACTATGTACAGCACAGGCAGCTCAGGGCGCACTATGTACAGCACAGGCAGCGCAGGGCGCACTATGAACAGCACAGGCAGCGCAGGGCGCACTATGTACAGCACTATGAATGGCCCAGGCAGCGCAGGGCGCACTATAAATGGCCCAGGCAGCGCAGGGCGCACTATGAATGGCACAGGCAGCGCAGGGCGCACTATAAATGGCACAGGCAGCGCAGGGCGCACTATGTACGGCACAGGCAGCGCAGGGCGCACTATGTACAGCACAGGCAGCGCAGGGCGCACTATGTACAGCACAGGCAGCGCAGGGCGCACTATGTACTGCACAGGCAGCGCAGGGCGCACTATGTACAGCACAGGCAGCGCAGGGCGCACTATGTACAGCACAGGCAGCGCAGGGCGCACTATGTACAGCACAGGCAGCGCAGGGCGCACTATGTACAGCACAGGCAGCGCAGGGCGCACTATGTACAGCACAGGCAGCGCAGGGCGCACTATGTACAGCACAGGCAGCGCAGGGCGCACTATGTACAGCACAGGCAGCTCAGGGCGCACTATGTACAGCACAGGCAGCGCAGGGCGCACTATGAACAGCACAGGCAGCGCAGGGCGCACTATGTACAGCACTATGAATGGCCCAGGCAGCGCAGGGCGCACTATGTACAGCACAGGCAGCGCAGGGCGCACTATGTACAGCACAGGCAGCTCAGGGCGCACTATGTACAGCACAGGCAGCGCAGGGCACACTATGAACAGCACAGGCAGCGCAGGGCGCACTATGTACAGCACTATGAATGGCCCAGGCAGCGCAGGGCGCACTATAAATGGCACAGGCAGCGCAGGGCGCACTATAAATGGCACAGGCAGCGCAGGGCGCACTATGAATGGCACAGGCAGCGCAGGGCGCACTATAAATGGCACAGGCAGCGCAGGGCGCACTATGAATGGCACAGGCACCGCAGGGCACACTATGTACAGCACAGGCAGCGCAGGGCGCACTATGAACAGCACAGGCAGCGCAGGGCGCACTATAAACGGCACAGGCACCACAGGGCACAATATGAATGGCACAGGGAGAGCAGGGCGCACTATAAATGGCACAGGGAGAGCAGGACGCACTATAAATGGCACAGGCACCACAGGGCACAATATGAATGGCACAGGCAGCGCAGGGCGCACTATAAATGGCACAGGCACCACAGGGCACATTATAAATGGCACAGGCACCACAGGGCACACTATAAATGGCACAGACAGTGCACTGAATGTAGGCAGGCTATTATAGCTAAATGATAAAGTACACGGAAGATATACTATACTGGAATATACTATTCAGGGTAAATCACCATGTTGGCATTTTGCGATAAATAAGTGGGTTCTGGGTTGCAGTTTGGGCACTCGGTCTCTAAAAGGTTCGCCATCACTGATCTAGGCTATAGGCGGTACCTCCTGTTTTATCCAGGCCAGAGGCCGTACCTCATCTTGTATCCAGGCTAGAGGCCGTATCTCATCATGTATCCAGGCTAGATGCCATATATCATATTGTATCCAGGTTAGAGGCCGTATCTCATCTTGTATCCGGGCTAGAAACCGTACCTCATCTAGTATTCAGGCTAGAGGCCGTATATCATATTGTATCCAGGCTAGATGCCATATATCATATTGTATCCAGGCTAGAGGCCGTATCTCATCTTGTATCCGGGCTAGAAACCGTACCTCATCTAGTATTCAGGCTAGAGGCCGTATCTCATCTTGTATCCAGGCTAGAGGCCGTATCTCATCATGTATCCAGGCTAGATGCCATATATCATATTGTATCCAGGCTAGAGGCCGTATCTCATCATGTATCCAGGCTAGAGGCCGTATCTCATCATGTATCCAGGCTAGATGCCATATATCATATTGTATCCAGGCTAGATGCCATATATCATATTGTATCCAGGTTAGAGGCCGTATCTCATCTTGTATCCGGGCTAGAAACCGTATCTCATCTAGTATTCAGGCTAGAGGCCGTATATCATATTGTATCCAGGCTAGATGCCATATATCATATTGTATCCAAGCTAGAGGCCGTATATCATATTGTATCCAGGCTAGAGGCCGTATCTCATATTGTATCCAGGCTAGAGGCCGTATCTCATCTTGTATCCGGGCTAGAAACCGTACCTCATCTTGTATTCAGGCTAGAGGCCGTATCTCATCTAGTATCCAGGTTGGAGGCCGTATCTAATCTTGTAACCAGGCTAGATGCCATATTTCAACTTGTATCCAGGCTAGAGGCCGTATCTCATTTTGTATCCAGGCTAGGGCAGTATCTCATCTTGTATCTAAGCTATAGGGCGTATCTCATCTAGTAGCCAGGTTAGAGGCTGTACCTCATCTAGTATCCAGGTTAGAGGCTGTACCTCATCTTGTATCCAGGCTAGAGGCCATATCTCATCATGTATCCAGGCTAGATGCCATATATCATATTGTATCCAGGCTAGATGCCGTATCTCATCATGTATCCAGGCTAGATGCCATATATCATATTGTATCCAGGCTAGATGCCATATATCATATTGTATCCAGGCTAGAGGCCGTATCTCATCTTGTATTCAGGCTAGAGGCCGTATCTCATCTAGTATCCAGGCTAGAGGCCGTATCTCATTGTGTCAAGGCTAGAGACCGAATCCAATCTTGTATCCAGGCTGGAGGACGTATCTCATCTAGTATCCAGGTTGGAGGCCGTATCTAATCTTGTAACCAGGCTAGATGCCATATTTTAACTTGTATCCAGGTTAGAGGCCGTATCTCATTTTCTATCCAGGCTAGAGGCAGTATCTCATCTTGTATCTAAGCTATAGGGCGTATCTCATCTAGTAGCCAGGTTAGAGGCTGTACCTCATCTAGTATCCAGGTTAGAGGCTGTATCTCATCTTGTATTAAGGCTGGAGGCCGTATCTCATCTTGTATTAAGGCTGGAGGCCGTATCTCATCTTGTATCCAGGCTGGAGGCCATATCTCATCTTGTATCCAGGCTAGAGGCAGTATCTCATCTTGTATCTAGGCTAGAGGCCGTATCTCATCTTGTATCTAAGCTATAGGGCGTATCTCATCTAGTAGCTGGGCAAGAAGCTGTTCCTCATTTAGTATCCAGGTTAGAGGCTGTACCTCATCTAGTATCCAGGTTAGAGGCTGTATCTCATCTTGTATTAAGGCTGGAGGCCGTATCTCATCTTGTATCCAGGCTGGAGGCCATATCTCATCTTGTATCCAGGCTGGAGGCCATATCTCATCTTGTATCTAGGCTAGACGCCGTATCTCATCTTGTATCCAGGCTAGAGGCCGTATCTCATCATGTATCTAGGCTAGACGCCGTATCTCATCTTGTATCCAGGCTAGATGCCGTATCTCATCATGTATCCAGGCTAGACGCCGTATCTAATCATGTATCCAGGCTAGACGTCGTATCTCATCATGTATCCAGGCTAGACGCCGTATCTCATCATGTATCCAGGCTAGACGCCGTATCTCATCTTGTATCCAGGCTAGACGCCGTATCTCATCATGTATCCAGGCTAGACGCCGTATCTCATCATGTATCCAGGCTAGACGCCGTATCTCATCATGTATCCAGGCCTCCTTTCACTTGCACATTTCTCCCCGATAACCTCCACCTTTCCTCCTTGTGATCTCTTCCATTTACCATCATTATAGTCACACACAGAAAGCCTCATCCCAACACCTTCTTGGGCCAAGATCTTTTTGCCGATGAGTGGATATCTACAGGGTTTTGGAGGAAGAATGATTGGTTTACAATGTTTGGTTCTGAATATCTCATTCTGTAAGAAGTATAACCCTCAGTGGCCACAGATCCTAGATTATATTATGAAAACACATGAATGTGGATTAGGAGACATGACTATGTGATGACACAACATCCCGAGGGAAGTGCACAAGTCTGATGAAGCCTCAGTGTCTCTAGGTATGAGCTGTATTGAGCAGGAGTCCGTCACAATGTGTCGCACATGCCAATACACAGATTTCTAAAGAGATCATAGAAAAGGTGATAATTCTCACTCTACAGCAGCTATTTGGTCCTTTACTTCCACAGATCCAAGTCCTCGGTGAACCTGCTGCAAGATCTTAAGTCCTTGAAAGCCACTGCCACGGCCATCGAATCGTGCCACAATCACGTTGTCTGTGTTCATAAGCACCGAATCCCAGTCAATGTGAAACTTGTCAGTGACGAGCTGACTTCCCGGAGATTCATCCCTGAAAAAGCAGAGAAGCATGGATCAGATGGTGAAGGAACCAGGACATCACAAGATTGTGCTAAAGACATAAAGGAACCACAGAGCAGACGAATCCAGAGATACCAGTGAATGAAAGAGAAAATACAAGAAATAATCTAATACCCCACCCTAAAAATAATACCTAATAATAATAATACCCAACGCTGACCACATCCGCTCCGCCCCAACGCTGACCACATCCGCTCCGCCCCAACGCTGACCACATCCGCTCCGCCCCAACGCTGACCACATCCGCTCCGCCCCAACGCTGACCACATCCGCTCCGCCCCAACGCTGACCACATCCGCTCCGCCCCAACGCTGACCACATCCGCTCCGCCCCAACGCTGGCGACATCCGCTCCGCCCCAACGCTGACCACATCCGCTCCGCCCCAACGCTGACCACATCCGCTCCGCCCCAACGCTGACCACATCCGCTCCGCCCCAACGCTGACCACATCCGCTCCGCCCCAACGCTGACCACATCCGCTCCGCCCCAACGCTGACCACATCCGCTCCGCCCCAACGCTGACCACATCCGCTCCGCCCAAACGCTGGCGACATCCGCTCCGCCCCAACGCTGACGACCTCCGCTCCGCCCCAACGCTGACCACATCCGCTCCGCCCCAACGCTGGCAACATCCGCTCCGCCCCAACGCTGACCACATCCGCTCCGCCCCAACGCTGACGACATCCGCTCCGCCCCAACGCTGGCGACATCCGCTCTGCCCCAACGCTGACCACATCCGCTCCGCCCCAACGCTGACGACATCCGCTCCGCCCCAACGCTGACCACATCCGCTCCGCCCCAACGCTGACGACATCCGCTCCGCCCCAACGCTGACGACATCCGCTCCGCCCCAACGCTGACGACATCCGCTCCGCCCCAACGCTGACGACATCCGCACCGCCCCAACGCTGGCCACATCCGCTCCGCCCCATTATAAGACCAACAACATCCGCTCCGCCCCAAAGCTGACCACATCCGCTCCGCCCCAACGCTGACCACATCCGCTCCGCCCCAACGCTGATGACATCCGCTCCGCCCCAACGCTGACGACATCCGCTCCGCCCCATTATAAGACCAACAACATCCGCTCCGCCCCAACGCTGACCACATCCGCTCCGCCCCAACGCTGACCACATCCGCTCCGCCCCAACGCTGACCACATCCGCTCCGCCCCAACGCTGACGACATCCGCTCCGCCCCAACGCTGACCACATCCGCTCCGCCCCAACGCTGACCACATCCGCTCCGCCCCAACGCTGACGACATCCGCTCCGCCCCAACGCTGACGACATCCGCTCCGCCCCAACGCTGACGACATCCGCTCCGCCCCAACGCTGACGACATCCGCACCGCCCCAACGCTGGCCACATCCGCTCCGCCCCATTATAAGACCAACAACATCCGCTCCGCCCCAAAGCTGACCACATCCGCTCCGCCCCAACGCTGACCACATCCGCTCCGCCCCAACGCTGATGACATCCGCTCCGCCCCAACGCTGACGACATCCGCTCCGCCCCATTATAAGACCAACAACATCCGCTCCGCCCCAACGCTGACCACATCCGCTCCGCCCCAACGCTGACCACATCCGCTCCGCCCCAACGCTGACCACATCCGCTCCGCCCCAACGCTGACCACATCCGCTCCGCCCCAACGCTGACCACATCCGCTCCGCCCCAACGCTGACCACATCCGCTCCGCCCCAACGCTGACCACATCCGCTCCGCCCCAACGCTGACCACATCCGCTCCGCCCCAACGCTGACGACATCCGCTCCGCCCCAACGCTGACCACATCCGCTCCGCCCCAACGCTGACCACATCCGCTCCGCCCCAACGCTGACCACATCCGCTCCGCCCCAACGCTGACCACATCCGCTCCGCCCCAACGCTGACCACATCCGCTCCGCCCCAACGCTGACCACATCCGCACCGCCCCAACGCTGACGACATCCGCTCCGCCCCAACGCTGGCGACATCCGCTCCGCCCCAACGCTGACCACATCCGCTCCGCCCCAACGCTGACCACATCCGCTCCGCCCCAACGCTGACGACATCCGCACCGCCCCAACGCTGACCACATCCGCTCCGCCCCAACGCTGACCACATCCGCTCCGCCCCAACGCTGACCACATCCGCTCCGCCCCAACGCTGACCACATCCGCTCCGCCCCAACGCTGACCACATCCGCTCCGCCCCAACGCTGACCACATCCGCTCCGCCCCAACGCTGACCACATCCGCTCCGCCCCAACGCTGACCACATCCGCTCCGCCCCAACGCTGACCACATCCGCACCGCCCCAACGCTGACGACATCCGCTCCGCCCCAACGCTGGCGACATCCGCTCCGCCCCAACGCTGGCGGAACAGGATGGACAAGGCAGGAGATGTGCAGCTCTGCAGGTATTAGTAACAGCAACAGTACAGTATGGAACAGGATGGGCAAGGCAGGAGATGTGCCGCTCTGCAGGGGTAGTAGTAGTAGCAGCGGTATAGTATGAGACATGATGGACCAGGCAGGAGATGTGCTGCTCTGCAGGGGTAGTAGTAGCAGCAGCGGTATAGTATGAGACATGATGGACCAGGCAGGAGATGTGCCGCTCTGCAGGGGTAGTAGTAGTAGCAGCGGTATAGTATGAGACATGATGGACCAGGCAGGAGATCTGAAGCTCTGCAGGGGTAGTAGTAGTAGCAGCAGCGGTATAGTATGAGACATGATGGACCAGGCAGGAGATCTGAAGCTCTGCAGGGGTAGTAGTAGTAGCAGCGGTATAGTATGAGACATGATATACAAGGCAGGAGATGTGCCGCTCTGCAGGGGTAGTAGTAGCAGCAGCGGTATAGTATGAGACATGATGGACCAGGCAGGAGATGTGCCGCTCTGCAGGGGTAGTAGTAGTAGCAGCGGTATAGTATGAGACATGATGGACCAGGCAGGAGATGTGCTGCTCTGCAGGGGTAGTAGTAGTAGCAGCGGTATAGTATGAGACATGATGGACCAGGCAGGAGATCTGAAGCTCTGCAGGGGTAGTAGTAGCAGCAGCGGTATAGTATGAGACATGATATACAAGGCAGGAGATGTGTAGCTCTGCAGGGGTAGTAGTAGCAGCAGCAGCGGTATAGTATGAGACATGATATACAAGGCAGGAGATGTGCCGCTCTGCAGGGGTAGTAGTAGTAGTAGCAGCGGTATAGTATGAGACATGATGGACCAGGCAGGAGATGTGCCGCTCTGCAGGGGTAGTAGTAGCAGCAGCGGTATAGTATGAGACATGATGAACCAGGCAGGAGATGTGCCGCTCTGCAGGGGTAGTAGTAGCAGCAGCGGTATAGTATGAGACATGATATACAAGGCAGGAGATGTGCCGCTCTGCAGGGGTAGTAGTAGCAGCAGCGGTATAGTATAAGACATGATGGACCAGGCAGGAGATGTGCCGCTCTGCAGGGGTAGTAGTAGCAGCAGCGGTATAGTATGAGACATGATATACAAGGCAGGAGATGTGCCGCTCTGCAGGGGTAGTAGTAGCAGCAGCGGTATAGTATAAGACATGATGGACCAGGCAGGAGATGTGCCGCTCTGCAGGGGTAGTAGTAGCAGCAGCGGTATAGTATGAGACATGATGGACCAGGCAGGAGATGTGCCGCTCTGCAGGGGTAGTAGTAGTAGTAGCAGCGGTATAGTATGAGACATGATGGACCAGGCAGGAGATGTGAAGCTCTGCAGGGGTAGTAGTAGCAGCAGCGGTATAGTATGAGACATGATGGACCAGGCAGGAGATCTGAAGCTCTGCAGGGGTAGTAGTAGCAGCAGCGGTATAGTATGAGACATGATGGACCAGGCAGGAGATGTGCCGCTCTGCAGGGGTAGTAGTAGTAGCAGCGGTATAGTATGAGACATGATGGACCAGGCAGGAGATGTGCCGCTCTGCAGGGGTAGTAGTAGCAGCAGCGGTATAGTATGAGACATGATGGACCAGGCAGGAGATGTGCCGCTCTGCAGGGGTAGTAGTAGTAGCAGCGGTATAGTATGAGACATGATGGACCAGGCAGGAGATGTGCAGCTCTGCAGGGGTAGTAGTAGCAGCAGCAGCGGTATAGTATGAGACATGATGGACCAGGCAGGAGATGTGCCGCTCTGCAGGGGTAGTAGTAGCAGCAGCGGTATAGTATGAGACATGATGGACCAGGCAGGAGATGTGCCGCTCTGCAGGGGTAGTAGTAGTAGCAGCAGCGGTATAGTATGAGACATGATGGACCAGGCAGGAGATCTGAAGCTCTGCAGGGGTAGTAGTAGTAGCAGCAGCGGTATAGTATGAGACATGATGGACCAGGCAGGAGATGTGCCGCTCTGCAGGGGTAGTAGTAGTAGCAGCAGCGGTATAGTATGAGACATGATGGACCAGGCAGGAGATGTGCAGCTCTGCAGGGGTAGTAGTAGTAGCAGCGGTATAGTATGAGACATGATGGACCAGGCAGGAGATGTGCCGCTCTGCAGGGGTAGTAGTAGCAGCAGCGGTATAGTATGAGACATGATGGACCAGGCAGGAGATGTGCCGCTCTGCAGGGGTAGTAGTAGCAGCAGCGGTATAGTATGAGACATGATGGACCAGGCAGGAGATGTGCAGCTCTGCAGGGGTAGTAGCAGCAGCAGCGGTATAGTATGAGACATGATGGACCAGGCAGGAGATGTGCCGCTCTGCAGGGGTAGTAGTAGTAGCAGCGGTATAGTATGGGACATGATATACAAGGCAGGAGATGTGCCGCTCTGCAGGGGTAGTAGTAGTAGCAGCGGTATAGTATGAGACATGATGGACCAGGCAGGAGATGTGCCGCTCTGCAGGGGTAGTAGTAGCAGCAGCGGTATAGTATGAGACATGATGGACCAGGCAGGAGATGTGCCGCTCTGCAGGGGTAGTAGTAGCAGCGGTATAGTATAAGACATGATGGACCAGGCAGGAGATGTGCCGCTCTGCAGGGGTAGTAGTAGCAGCAGCGGTATAGTATGAGACATGATGGACCAGGCAGGAGATGTGCCGCTCTGCAGGGGTAGTAGTAGCAGCGGTATAGTATAAGACATGATGGACCAGGCAGGAGATGTGCCGCTCTGCAGGGGTAGTAGTAGCAGCAGCGGTATTGTATGAGACATGATGGACCAGGCAGGAGATGTGCCGCTCTGCAGGGGTAGTAGTAGCAGCGGTATAGTATAAGACATGATGGACCAGGCAGGAGATGTGCCGCTCTGCAGGGGTAGTAGTAGCAGCAGCGGTATAGTATGAGACATGATGGACCAGGCAGGAGATGTGCCGCTCTGCAGGGGTAGTAGTAGCAGCGGTATAGTATAAGACATGATGGACCAGGCAGGAGATGTGCCGCTCTGCAGGGGTAGTAGTAGCAGCAGCGGTATAGTATGAGACATGATATACAAGGCAGGAGATGTGCCGCTCTGCAGGGGTAGTAGTAGCAGCAGCGGTATAGTATGAGACATGATATACAAGGCAGGAGATGTGCCGCTCTGCAGGGGTAGTAGTAGTAGCAGCAGCGGTATAGTATGAGACATGATGGACCAGGCAGGAGATGTGCCGCTCTGCAGGGGTAGTAGTAGTAGCAGCGGTATAGTATGAGACATGATGGACCAGGCAGGAGATGTGCCGCTCTGCAGGGGTAGTAGTAGCAGCAGCAGCGGTATAGTATGAGACATGATATACAAGGCAGGAGATGTGCCGCTCTGCAGGGGTAGTAGTAGCAGCAGCGGTATAGTATGAGACATGATGGACCAGGCAGGAGATCTGAAGCTCTGCAGGGGTAGTAGTAGCAGCAGCGGTATAGTATGAGACATGATATACAAGGCAGGAGATGTGCCGCTCTGCAGGGGTAGTAGTAGCAGCAGCGGTATAGTATGAGACATGATATACAAGGCAGGAGATGTGCCGCTCTGCAGGGGTAGTAGTAGCAGCAGCGGTATAGTATAAGACATGATGGACCAGGCAGGAGATCTGAAGCTCTGCAGGGGTAGTAGTAGCAGCAGCGGTATAGTATGAGACATGATATACAAGGCAGGAGATCTGCCGCTCTGCAGGGGTAGTAGTAGCAGCAGCGGTATAGTATGAGACATGATGGACCAGGCAGGAGATGTGCCGCTCTGCAGGGGTAGTAGTAGCAGCAGCGGTATAGTATGAGACATGATGGACCAGGCAGGAGATGTGCCGCTTTGCAGGGGTAGTAGTAGTAGTAGCAGCGGTATAGTATGAGACATGATGGACCAGGCAGGAGATGTGCCGCTCTGCAGGGGTAGTAGTAGCAGCAGCGGTATAGTATGAGACATGATGGACCAGGCAGGAGATCTGAAGCTCTGCAGGGGTAGTAGTAGCAGCAGCGGTATAGTATGAGACATGATGGACCAGGCAGGAGATGTGCCGCTCTGCAGGGGTAGTAGTAGTAGCAGCGGTATAGTATGAGACATGATGGACCAGGCAGGAGATGTGCTGCTCTGCAGGGGTAGTAGTAGTAGCAGCAGCGGTATAGTATGAGACATGATGGACCAGGCAGGAGATGTGCCGCTCTGCAGGGGTAGTAGTAGCAGCAGCGGTATAGTATGAGACATGATGGACCAGGCAGGAGATGTGCCGCTCTGCAGGGGTAGTAGTAGCAGCAGCGGTATAGTATGAGACATGATGGACCAGGCAGGAGATGTGCCGCTCTGCAGGGGTAGTAGTAGCAGCAGCGGTATAGTATGAGACATGATGGACCAGGCAGGAGATGTGCCGCTCTGCAGGGGTAGTAGTAGTAGCAGCAGCGGTATAGTATGAGACATGATATACAAGGCAGGAGATGTGCCGCTCTGCAGGGGTAGTAGTAGTAGCAGCGGTATAGTATGAGACATGATGGACCAGGCAGGAGATGTGCCGCTCTGCAGGGGTAGTAGTAGCAGCAGCAGCGGTATAGTATGAGACATGATATACAAGGCAGGAGATGTGCCGCTCTGCAGGGGTAGTAGTAGTAGCAGCAGCGGTATAGTATGAGACATGATGGACCAGGCAGGAGATGTGCCGCTCTGCAGGGGTAGTAGTAGTAGCAGCGGTATAGTATGAGACATGATGGACCAGGCAGGAGATGTGCCGCTCTGCAGGGGTAGTAGTAGCAGCAGCGGTATAGTATGAGACATGATGAACCAGGCAGGAGATGTGCCGCTCTGCAGGGGTAGTAGTAGCAGCAGCGGTATAGTATGAGACATGATGGACCAGGCAGGAGATGTGCTGCTCTGCAGGGGTAGTAGTAGCAGCAGCGGTATAGTATGAGACATGATATACAAGGCAGGAGATGTGCCGCTCTGCAGGGGTAGTAGTAGTAGCAGAGGTATAGTATGAGACATGATGGACCAGGCAGGAGATGTGCCGCTCTGCAGGGGTAGTAGTAGCAGCAGCAGCGGTATAGTATGAGACATGATGGACCAGGCAGGAGATGTGCCGCTCTGCAGGGGTAGTAGTAGCAGCAGCGGTATAGTATGAGACATGATGGACCAGGCAGGAGATGTGCCGCTCTGCAGGGGTAGTAGTAGTAGCAGCAGCGGTATAGTATGAGACATGATGGACCAGGCAGGAGATGTGCCGCTCTGCAGGGGTAGTAGTAGCAGCAGCAGCGGTATAGTATGAGACATGATGGACCAGGCAGGAGATCTGAAGCTCTGCAGGGGTAGTAGTAGCAGCAGCAGCGGTATAGTATGAGACATGATATACAAGGCAGGAGATGTGCCGCTCTGCAGGGGTAGTAGTAGCAGCAGCGGTATAGTATGAGACATGATGGACCAGGCAGGAGATGTGCCGCTCTGCAGGGGTAGTAGTAGCAGCAGCGGTATAGTATGAGACATGATGGACCAGGCAGGAGATCTGAAGCTCTGCAGGGGTAGTAGTAGCAGCAGCGGTATAGTATGAGACATGATATACAAGGCAGGAGATGTGCCGCTCTGCAGGGGTAGTAGTAGTAGCAGCGGTATAGTATGAGACATGATGGACCAGGCAGGAGATGTGCCGCTCTGCAGGGGTAGTAGTAGTAGCAGCGGTATAGTATGAGACATGATGGACCAGGCAGGAGATGTGCCGCTCTGCAGGGGTAGTAGTAGCAGCAGCGGTATAGTATGAGACATGATATACAAGGCAGGAGATGTGCCGCTCTGCAGGGGTAGTAGTAGTAGCAGCAGCGGTATAGTATGAGACATGATGGACCAGGCAGGAGATGTGCCGCTCTGCAGGGGTAGTAGTAGTAGCAGCAGCGGTATAGTATGAGACATGATGGACCAGGAAGGAGATGTGCCGCTCTGCAGGGGTAGTAGTAGTAGCAGCGGTATAGTATGAGACATGATGGACCAGGCAGGAGATGTGCAGCTCTGCAGGGGTAGTAGTAGCAGCAGCGGTATAGTATGAGACATGATATACAAGGCAGGAGATGTGCCGCTCTGCAGGGGTAGTAGTAGTAGCAGCGGTATAGTATGAGACATGATGGACCAGGAAGGAGATGTGCCGCTCTGCAGGGGTAGTAGTAGTAGCAGCGGTATAGTATGAGACATGATGGACCAGGCAGGAGATCTGAAGCTCTGCAGGGGTAGTAGTAGCAGCAGCGGTATAGTATGAGACATGATGGACCAGGCAGGAGATGTGCCGCTCTGCAGGGGTAGTAGTAGTAGCAGCGGTATAGTATGAGACATGATATACAAGGCAGGAGATCTGCAGCTCTGCAGGGGTAGTAGTAGCAGCAGCGGTATAGTATGAGACATGATGGACCAGGCAGGAGATGTGCCGCTCTGCAGGGGTAGTAGTAGCAGCAGCGGTATAGTATGAGACATGATGGACCAGGCAGGAGATGTGCCGCTCTGCAGGGGTAGTAGTAGTAGCAGCGGTATAGTATGAGACATGATGGACCAGGCAGGAGATGTGCCGCTCTGCAGGGGTAGTAGTAGTAGCAGCAGCAGCGGTATAGTATGAGACATGATGGACCAGGCAGGAGATGTGCCGCTCTGCAGGGGTAGTAGTAGCAGCAGCAGCGGTATAGTATGAGACATGATATACAAGGCGGGAGATGTGCCGCTCTGCAGGGGTAGTAGTAGCAGCAGCGGTATAGTATAAGACATGATGGACCAGGCAGGAGATGTGCCGCTCTGCAGGGGTAGTAGTAGCAGCAGCGGTATAGTATAAGACATGATGGACCAGGCAGGAGATGTGCCGCTCTGCAGGGGTAGTAGTAGCAGCAGCGGTATAGTATGAGACATGATGGACCAGGCAGGAGATGTGCCGCTCTGCAGGGGTAGTAGTAGCAGCAGCGGTATAGTATAAGACATGATATACAAGGCAGGAGATGTGCCGCTCTGCAGGGGTAGTAGTAGCAGCAGCGTTATAGTATGAGACATGATATACAAGGCAGGAGATCTGAAGCTCTGCAGGGGTAGTAGTAGCAGCAGCGGTATAGTATGAGACATGATATACAAGGCAGGAGATGTGCCGCTCTGCAGGGGTAGTAGTAGTAGCAGCGGTATAGTATGAGACATGATGGACCAGGCAGGAGATGTGCCGCTCTGCAGGGGTAGTAGTAGTAGTAGCAGCGGTATAGTATGAGACATGATGGACCAGGCAGGAGATGTGCCGCTCTGCAGGGGTAGTAGTAGTAGCAGCGGTATAGTATGAGACATGATATACAAGGCAGGAGATCTGAAGCTCTGCAGGGGTAGTAGTAGTAGTAGCAGCGGTATAGTATGAGACATGATATACAAGGCAGGAGATGTGCCGCTCTGCAGGGGTAGTAGTAGTAGCAGCGGTATAGTATGAGACATGATATACAAGGCAGGAGATGTGCAGCTCTGCAGGGGTAGTAGTAGCAGCAGCGGTATAGTATGAGACATGATATACAAGGCAGGAGATCTGAAGCTCTGCAGGGGTAGTAGTAGTAGCAGCGGTATAGTATGAGACATGATATACAAGGCAGGAGATGTGCCGCTCTGCAGGGGTAGTAGTAGTAGCAGCAGCGGTATAGTATGAGACATGATATACAAGGCAGGAGATGTGCCGCTCTGCAGGGGTAGTAGTAGTAGCAGCGGTATAGTATGAGACATGATATACAAGGCAGGAGATGTGCCGCTCTGCAGGGGTAGTAGTAGTAGCAGCGGTATAGTATGAGACATGATATACAAGGCAGGAGATCTGAAGCTCTGCAGGGGTAGTAGTAGTAGCAGCGGTATAGTATGAGACATGATATACAAGGCAGGAGATGTGCAGCTCTGCAGGGGTAGTAGTAGCAGCAGCGGTATAGTATGAGACATGATATACAAGGCAGGAGATCTGAAGCTCTGCAGGGGTAGTAGTAGCAGCAGCGGTATAGTATAAGACATGATGGACCAGGCAGGAGATGTGCCGCTCTGCAGGGGTAGTAGTAGTAGCAGCAGCGGTATAGTATGAGACATGATGGACCAGGCAGGAGATGTGCCGCTCTGCAGGGGTAGTAGTAGCAGCGGCATAGTATGAGACATGATGGACCAGGCAGGAGATGTGCTGCTCTGCAGGGGTAGTAGTAGTAGCAGCGGTATAGTATGAGACATGATATACAAGGCAGGAGATGTGCCGCTCTGCAGGGGTAGTAGTAGCAGCAGCGGTATAGTATGAGACATGATGGACCAGGCAGGAGATGTGCCGCTCTGCAGGGGTAGTAGTAGCAGCAGCGGTATAGTATGAGACATGATGGACCAGGCAGGAGATGTGCAGCTCTGCAGGGGTAGTAGTAGTAGCAGCAGCGGTATAGTATGAGACATGATGGACCAGGCAGGAGATGTGCTGCTCTGCAGGGGTAGTAGTAGTAGCAGCGGTATAGTATGAGACATGATATACAAGGCAGGAGATGTGCCGCTCTGCAGGGGTAGTAGTAGTAGCAGCAGCGGTATAGTATGAGACATGATGGACCAGGCAGGAGATGTGCCGCTCTGCAGGGGTAGTAGTAGTAGCAGCGGTATAGTATGAGACATGATGGACCAGGCAGGAGATGTGCCGCTCTGCAGGGGTAGTAGTAGTAGCAGCGGTATAGTATGAGACATGATGGACCAGGCAGGAGATGTGCCGCTCTGCAGGGGTAGTAGTAGTAGCAGCGGTATAGTATGAGACATGATATACAAGGCGGGAGATGTGCCGCTCTGCAGGGGTAGTAGTAGTAGTAGCAGCGGTATAGTATGAGACATGATATACAAGGCGGGAGATGTGCCGCTCTGCAGGGGTAGTAATAGCAGCAGCGGTATAGTATGAGACATGATGGACCAGGCAGGAGATGTGCCGCTCTGCAGGGGTAGTAGTAGCAGCGGTATAGTATGGGACATGATATACAAGGCAGGAGATGTGCCGCTCTGCAGGGGTAGTAGCAGCAGCAGCGGTATAGTATGAGACATGATGGACCAGGCAGGAGATGTGCCGCTCTGCAGGGGTAGTAGTAGTAGCAGCAGCGGTATAGTATGAGACATGATGGACCAGGCAGGAGATGTGCCGCTCTGCAGGGGTAGTAGTAGTAGCAGCAGCGGTATAGTATGAGACATGATGGACCAGGCAGGAGATGTGCCGCTCTGCAGGGGTAGTAGTAGTAGCAGCGGTATAGTATGAGACATGATATACAAGGCAGGAGATGTGCCGCTCTGCAGGGGTAGTAGTAGCAGCAGCGGTATAGTATGAGACATGATATACAAGGCAGGAGATGTGCCGCTCTGCAGGGGTAGTAGTAGCAGCAGCAGCGGTATAGTATGAGACATGATGGACCAGGCAGGAGATGTGCCGCTCTGCAGGGGTAGTAGTAGTAGCAGCAGCGGTATAGTATGAGACATGATATACAAGGCAGGAGATGTGCCGCTCTGCAGGGGTAGTAGTAGTAGCAGCGGTATAGTATAAGACATGATATACAAGGCAGGAGATGTGCAGCTCTGCAGGGGTAGTAGTAGTAGCAGCGGTATAGTATGAGACATGATGGACCAGGCAGGAGATGTGCCGCTCTGCAGGGGTAGTAGTAGCAGCAGCAGCGGTATAGTATGAGACATGATGGACCAGGCAGGAGATGTGCCGCTCTGCAGGGGTAGTAGTAGTAGTAGCAGCGGTATAGTATGAGACATGATGGACCAGGCAGGAGATGTGCCGCTCTGCAGGGGTAGTAGTAGTAGCAGCAGCGGTATAGTATGAGACATGATGGACCAGGCAGGAGATGTGCCGCTCTGCAGGGGTAGTAGTAGCAGCAGCGGTATAGTATGAGACATGATATACAAGGCAGGAGATGTGCCGCTCTGCAGGGGTAGTAGTAGCAGCAGCAGCGGTATAGTATGAGACATGATGGACCAGGCAGGAGATGTGCCGCTCTGCAGGGGTAGTAGCAGCAGCGGTATAGTATGAGACATGATATACAAGGCAGGAGATGTGCTGCTCTGCAGGGGTAGTAGTAGCAGCAGCGGTATAGTATGAGACATGATATACAAGGCAGGAGATGTGCCGCTCTGCAGGGGTAGTAGTAGCAGCAGCGGTATAGTATGAGACATGATATACAAGGCAGGAGATGTGCCGCTCTGCAGGGGTAGTAGTAGCAGCAGCAGCGGTATAGTATGAGACATGATGGACCAGGCAGGAGATGTGCCGCTCTGCAGGGGTAGTAGCAGCAGCGGTATAGTATGAGACATGATATACAAGGCAGGAGATGTGCCGCTCTGCAGGGGTAGTAGTAGCAGCAGCGGTATAGTATGAGACATGATGGACCAGGCAGGAGATGTGCCGCTCTGCAGGGGTAGTAGTAGTAGCAGCGGTATAGTATGAGACATGATATACAAGGCAGGAGATGTGCCGCTCTGCAGGGGTAGTAGTAGTAGCAGCAGCGGTATAGTATGAGACATGATATACAAGGCAGGAGATGTGCCGCTCTGCAGGGGTAGTAGTAGCAGCAGCAGCGGTATAGTATGAGACATGATGGACCAGGCAGGAGATGTGCCGCTCTGCAGGGGTAGTAGTAGTAGCAGCGGTATAGTATGAGACATGATATACAAGGCAGGAGATGTGCCGCTCTGCAGGGGTAGTAGTAGTAGTAGCAGCGGTATAGTATGAGACATGATATACAAGGCAGGAGATGTGCCGCTCTGCAGGGGTAGTAGTAGCAGCAGCGGTATAGTATGAGACATGATGGACCAGGCAGGAGATGTGCCGCTCTGCAGGGGTAGTAGTAGTAGCAGCGGTATAGTATGAGACATGATATACAAGGCAGGAGATGTGCCGCTCTGCAGGGGTAGTAGTAGTAGCAGCAGCGGTATAGTATGAGACATGATATACAAGGCAGGAGATGTGCCGCTCTGCAGGGGTAGTAGTAGCAGCAGCAGCGGTATAGTATGAGACATGATGGACCAGGCAGGAGATGTGCCGCTCTGCAGGGGTAGTAGTAGTAGCAGCGGTATAGTATGAGACATGATATACAAGGCAGGAGATGTGCCGCTCTGCAGGGGTAGTAGTAGTAGCAGCAGCGGTATAGTATGAGACATGATATACAAGGCAGGAGATGTGCCGCTCTGCAGGGGTAGTAGCAGCAGCAGCGGTATAGTATGAGACATGATGGACCAGGCAGGAGATGTGCCGCTCTGCAGGGGTAGTAGTAGTAGCAGCAGTATAGTATGAGACATGATGGACCAGGCAGGAGATGTGCCGCTCTGCAGGGGTAGTAGTAGCAGCAGCGGTATAGTATGAGACATGATGGACCAGGCAGGAGATGTGCCGCTCTGCAGGGGTAGTAGTAGTAGCAGCGGTATAGTATAAGACATGATATACAAGGCAGGAGATGTGCAGCTCTGCAGGGGTAGTAGTAGTACCAGCGGTATAGTATGAGACATGATGGACCAGGCAGGAGATGTGCCGCTCTGCAGGGGTAGTAGTAGTACCAGCGGTATAGTATGAGACATGATGGACCAGGCAGGAGATGTGCCGCTCTGCAGGGGTAGTAGTAGCAGCAGCAGCGGTATAGTATGAGACATGATGGACCAGGCAGGAGATGTGCTGCTCTGCAGGGGTAGTAGTAGCAGCAGCGGTATAGTATAAGACATGATATACAAGGCAGGAGATGTGCCGCTCTGCAGGGGTAGTAGTAGCAGCAGCGCTATAGTATAAGACATGATGGACCAGGCAGGAGATGTGCCGCTCTGCAGGGGTAGTAGTAGTAGTAGCAGCGGTATAGTATGAGACATGATGGACCAGGCAGGAGATGTGCCGCTCTGCAGGGGTAGTAGTAGTAGCAGCGGTATAGTATGAGACATGATGGACCAGGCAGGAGATCTGAAGCTCTTCAGGGGTAGTAGTAGCAGCAGCGGTATAGTATGAGACATGATGGACCAGGCAGGAGATGTGCCGCTCTGCAGGGGTAGTAGTAGTAGCAGCGGTATAATATGAGACATGATATACAAGGCAGGAGATGTGCCACTCTGCAGGGGTAGTAGTAGCAGCAGCGGTATAGTATGAGACATGATGGACCAGGCAGGAGATGTGCCGCTCTGCAGGGGTAGTAGTAGCAGCAGCGGTATAGTATGAGACATGATGGACCAGGCAGGAGATGTGCCGCTCTGCAGGGGTAGTAGTAGCAGCAGCGGTATAGTATGAGACATGATGGACCAGGCAGGAGATGTGCCGCTCTGCAGGGGTAGTAGTAGCAGCAGCGGTATAGTATGAGACATGATGGACCAGGCAGGAGATGTGCCGCTCTGCAGGGGTAGTAGTAGTAGCAGCGGTATAGTATGAGACATGATATACAAGGCAGGAGATGTGCCGCTCTGCAGGGGTAGTAGTAGTAGCAGCGGTATAGTATAAGACATGATGGACCAGGCAGGAGATCTGCAGCTCTGCAGGGGTAGTAGTAGTAGCAGCGGTATAGTATGAGACATGATGGACCAGGCAGGAGATGTGCCGCTCTGCAGGGGTAGTAGTAGTAGCAGCGGTATAGTATGAGACATGATGGACCAGGCAGGAGATGTGCCGCTCTGCAGGGGTAGTAGTAGCAGCAGAGGTATAGTATGAGACATGATGGACCAGGCAGGAGATCTGAAGCTCTGCAGGGGTAGTAGTAGTAGCAGCGGTATAGTATGAGACATGATATACAAGGCAGGAGATGTGCCGCTCTGCAGGGGTAGTAGTAGTAGCAGCGGTATAGTATGAGACATGATGGACCAGGCAGGAGATGTGCCGCTCTGCAGGGGTAGTAGTAGCAGCAGCGGTATAGTATGAGACATGATGGACCAGGCAGGAGATGTGCCGCTCTGCAGGAGTAGTAGTAGTAGCAGCAGCGGTATAGTATGAGACATGATGGACCAGGCAGGAGATGTGCAGCTCTGCAGGGGTAGTAGTAGCAGCAGCGGTATAGTATGAGACATGATATACAAGGCAGGAGATGTGCCGCTCTGCAGGGGTAGTAGTAGCAGCAGCAGCGGTATAGTATGAGACATGATGGACCAGGCAGGAGATCTTAAGCTCTGCAGGGGTAGTAGTAGTAGCAGCAGTATAGTATGAGACATGATGGACCAGGAAGGAGATCTGAAGCTCTGCAGGGGTAGTAGTAGCAGCAGCGGTATAGTATGAGACATGATGGACCAGGCAGGAGATGTGCCGCTCTGCAGGGGTGGTAGTAGTAGCAGCAGCGGTATAGTATGAGACATAATATACAAGGCGGGAGATCTGCAGCTCTGCAGGGGTAGTAATAGCATGTGGGACAGTATCAAAAGCCTTACTAAAGTCCAGATAAGCGATGTCTACTGCACCTCCGCCATCTATTATTTTAGTCACCCAATCAAAGAAATCAATAAGATTAGTTTGACATCATCTCCCTGAAGTAAACCCAGGTTGTTTTTCATCTTCCAATCCATGGGATTTTAGATGTTCCACAATCCTCTCCTTAAGTCTGGTTTCCATTAATTTCCCCACTATTGATGTCAGGCTTACTGGCCTATAGTTGCCAGATTCCTCCCTACTACCTTTCTTGTGAATGGGCACAACATTTGCTAATTTCCAATCTTCTGGGACAACTCCTGTTACCAGTGATTGGTTAAATAAATCCGTTAAGGGTTTTGCTAGTTCACTGCTGAGCTCTTCTAATAGCTTTGGGTGTATCCCATCAGGCCCCTGTGACTTATTTGTAGTAATTTTAGACAGCTGACTCAGAACCTCTTCTTCTGTAAAGACACATGCATCAAAAGATTCATTAGTCTTCCTTCCTAACTGAGGTCCTTTTCCTTCATTTTCCTTTGTAAAGACTGAACAGAAGTATTCATTGAGGCAGTCAGCTAGTTCTTTATCTTCTTCCATATACCTTCCTTCTCTTGTTTTTAATTTGGTAATTTCTTGTTTTAGTTTCCTTTTTTCATTTATGTATCTGAAGAATGCCTTATCGCCTTTTTTCCCTGACTGAGCTAATTTCTCTTCTGCCTGTGCTTTAGAAGCTCTTATAACTTGTTTGGCCTCTCTCTGCCTAATCTTATGAATTTCCCTGTCATCCTCGTTTTTTTTTTTTTTTTATATATATATAATTACTAAATGCTATCTTTTTGTTTTTAATGATTTGGGCCACTTCTGCTGAGTACCACAGTGGTCTTTTTTTTGCTTTTACTAACAAGCCTAATGCAATTTTCTGTTGCCTTCAATAGTGCCACTTTTAAGTAGTCCCATTTCTCCTGGACTCCAATGAAACTGTTCCAATCTGATAGGGACTCGTATACCACTAATCTAATTTTAGAAAAGTCAGTTTTTCTAAAATCTAAAACTTTTGTTTGTTTTTGTGTGGTGTGACTCAGTCACTGTACTTATAGTAAACCACACTGACTGGTGATCACTAGATCCCAAGCTTTCCCCTACAGTAATATCAGATACCAAATTCCCATTTGTGAATACTAAATCTACAATGGCCTCCTTCCGGGTTGGCTCCTCCTCTACTTGCTGTAGAGATAATCCCAGTAGGGAGTTTAGAATATCTGTACTCCCGGCAGAACTAGCTATTTTGGTTTTCCAGTTTACATCAGGAAGATTAAAGTCTCCCATAATGATAACTTCCCCCTTCAATGTCATTTTAGCTATTTCCTCAACTAGTAGATCATCTAATTCTTTGACTTGGCTAGGTGGTCTATATATCACACCTACACGAGTTACCTTATGATTATCAAGCTGCAAGGTAACCCAAACTGACTCTAAATTGGTCTCGCTAACTTGTATCAAATTAGATTTTATGCCATCTTTCACATACAGGGCCACCCCTCCCCCTTCTTGCCTTCTCTGTCTTTCCTGTATAGAGAGAACCCTGGTATTGTTATATCCCAGTCATTACTCCCATTGAACCACGTCTCAGTAACAGCCACTAAATCTATATTCTCAGATGCCATTATAGCCTCAAGTTCATTGATCTTATTCCCTAAACTGCGAGCATTTGTAGATAAGAATCTGAGCTTGTCATTTCTTAACCTTTGTGCTACTGGCATCTTCTATCATTGTTCCGGGGGCAGTCGGACTGCTGGATTATCACTCTTTTGCCCCCCTTTCCTAGTTTAAATGCTCCTTAGAAAATACTTGGAACTGTTCACTGAGGACATTCGTTTCCTTGAGAGAAAGATGCAAACTATCTTTTTTGTACAGTTCTTTTCCATTCCAACGAGAGCTAACATGAGACACAAAGCCAAACCCTTGGTTCAGACACCATTCACCAAGCCATACATTGAATTCCTTAATGCACATCTTCCTGTAATGCTGAAGGTTATGCACAGGCAAAACTGCAGAGCATGAAACAGACGACGCAACCTCTCATATATCATTTCCAAGTGTGTGAAAAGCTTCCTTCACCTTTGAAACCTCATTGCAAGCCATATCATTTGTCCCAAGATGGACAATAACATCCACCTCCCTTTCCTGTTTTGCTTGCCTAACAATATTAAGGATCCGTCGTCTATCCCTGCTAGCGGTAGCACCAGGGAGACATCTCACAACACCATTCTCCTCAAACTTCACACCTCTTATGATGGAATCGCCCACCAACAGCTGCTTACTATCAATCCTCACCTTCTCCTTTTTGTCTTTGGCTGCAGTCTTACATACTTTAGGCATGGGAGAGGATTGTTTCTCACCCACTGTGCCTGAGCCATCCTTCATGTTGCTCTTGCACTCTGAAAGTGCTGCAAATGAATTATGGAGAGCCACAGACTGTGGGACATGTATTCTATCCACAACTCTCAGTCTACCAGAACCTGCAGTAACCCATCTTCCATTTCTAGGGGGCCTCTGTGGCAGTGGCATTGTAATGTTCTCAGTCTGAGTTTGTTTAATGGTTAATTTACAAATCTCATATTTCAAAAAGGCAATATCCTGCTGCATTATGGAGAGCTGTCTACAGATCAGACAGTATCCAAACCTCCGAAGAGTGGAACCTGAAATAAAAGCACAACAATTCCTGCGCAGAACCAGGTCTGCCATTGTAAAGAGCGGAAAGATTATAACAAACAAATCTCACTTGTTTAGATTATATCCACCTCCAGATTACCTGCTGAGTGTGTCCTGAATATCTCAGATGCACTTGGAAAAATCAGCACTTGGAAAAATCAGCAAGCTATAATTAGGCAAGCTAATACTATGTGGCTATATATACACACACTCCAACAAAAGCTCCTCCCCCAACAACAAATTTAACACCTTAATCACCTATGCTCATTTGCAATCAGACAATAGTGAGAACCTGTCTAACAAATTCCTAACCTATTTTGAAACACAGTGTCTGAGTATCCACCAGAAACACCGCTGAAGTTCTACTACAGTGGAAGATCTGTTAGTCTCCTGAATATTTCCAATGCACTTATAAAAATCAGCACTTGGAAAAAAGTTTCCGTGGCGGTCAGCCACCAAAACGTGTAGCATGCTTTTTATGTTATTATTTATGTGTTTTAAAAAAATTGCTACTGACTTTGAAGTCCTCTAGTGCTTGTCTTTTTTCCGCCTCCCTGCAGAGTGACTCCGCGTCAGCCTTGTGGCGGAGATGATGAGTGTGACGGAAGCACCTTCGTCACTGAGAGTTGGAGAGGCCTGCTTGCCAGCCTCTTGCCCTGTGACAATGGCCCCTGGGACACTATTTGGGCATATTGGATATTAAAGGCACTGTTTCTGCCCCTTGGACTTTTAACTGGAACAGATTCAAACATGTGGTGGCGGCGGCCATCTTAAATTGTCCAGCAGTGTTTTGCCGTGGAGTGTATGGAACTATTTTGGGCATGGGACCATGTGCACGGTGGGGCAAAAATAAGACTTCCAGGAAATACCTGAACCAATCTGGGTGATGTTTGGATAGGATGTTCACCCAGATCGAGGCTATCAGGGGATGTAACTGTTATGGAGATATGTGGTGTTTTAGGGTGTTTTCTGTGGTTGGGAAAAATTTGTGTTTTCTGCCTGTGAGTGATTAATTTAATTGTGTTTGTTAATTGTATCACAGGCAGAGCCCATTGTATTTTGTTAATTGTATCAGAGGAGGAGGGGGGGGGGGGGGGGGGGTTGTGTACAATTGCTGGGAATGTTTCCATACTGTAAAGGCATGTGCTTGGCTAATGTATATACTGTCTCAGTCTTCCACAAGGTCCCCAGCGGAGTGTCCTTTGCTGGAAGACCTGCATAAAAGGCTGACATGTAGCCACATTAAAGTGTCCTGCTTTACCCCTTCATGAAGTCTTGGCTCATGTTTGGGGGATGGGATAACTACACTCTTGGGGATTGCTATATCTCAATACTCCCCTGAGTATAAGCTCTTGTAAGATCTTGTTCTTGGTTCCTGGATTTAGGAGAGGTTCACCCACTGGAAGCTGAAGCCCAGTCTTGGGTCTAGCGTGTGTGGAGGACGGCGAGACCCCGACCAATCTGTGGCGGTTCGTGGGGTCTGTGGTGGTTATGGTGACCGGTGGAGTGCTTGGAGCCCTCGGGAAGCGCTAAGAGCATCCGTCAGCAGAAGGTGCCCAGTCGGGGTGCCAAGCGTTCCGTTACACGGGTTGGGAGCTATCCAGTCTACATAATATGCTGTTGGCTCCCACAGGCAAGGAAGAACCGTGGCCTGCTACATTCACCCAGACAGCTGGTGCTGACAATGCTGGCTGAAGACGTGGCACATGTGCCTCAACTTACATCACTCCGTCCACAGTCACTCGGTCTTTTACCAGACATGTTATTTTTAAGCCTATTTATGAAGACACTCCATCACACAGTCTATCCGTTAAACATGCATTGTATTTTTAGACAGAGCCCCGTTTTGCTGGATAGCGGTGACCCTCACCATTCGTCAGGTACACTGATCAGTGATTAACTGAGTTTTCCTGATAAACTTTGAATTTTTTTTTTATTTAAAAAGGGCAATTTGACAGATTCCAGTAGGATTTACTGTCAGTAGCTGTGACACACACCATTACGTCAGGCGGCGGCCACCATCAGCTCCAGGATTAATATTGTGAATTATGAGGAGTGGGCTGATTCACATCATACACTGAGCAGTACGGCTTTCCAGTCTGCCAGCCTCCCTGAGGCAGCCTCCCTGAGTTACACAATGTCACACACCAACTCCTGTCCCTACTGCCCCTAATTCTAACACCTCCTCTGTCAAATAACTTCGCTGACACTAAACCAGCTGTATTCTGTAGACAGACCGTCAATGTTCAAGCCAACAGAAAAAATGGCGCGGTGTTAAACAGGCAGGAAGTGCTCAAAGCCATATGCCGTTGTGCCTGTGTATACAGGGGAGCAAATCTTGCACTTGTAGCCCGTTGCTAATGGTGATCCCCAGCAAAAATGCATATAGTGGAGGATGCCCGCAGCGGACCACAAGTACCACAATAGACATCCTACACAAGATAGCAATTATCTGGATGTGATAACCAATATAACAATATAATAACATTTGCAAAGACAGGTGCACTCTGCGGTCTTACTAAACCCTCATACTGATGTTAAAATTGAGAGATCAGCAAGCATGTCCTACTGTGGAGGACATGTCTGAGCCCGAGCACCGCGCCAAGGTTTCTCAAGTAGCTCGGGACCTAACACTCACCTACCTGTGCCATATGGGCAATACCAGGAGCGTAAGCTCCGACTCACAGCAAACTCCCAGTTACGCTCCTGTAATTCGCCCACTGGCCCCTGGTATGTCCTCCACAGTAGGATATGTTGGCTAATCTTTCAATTTCAATTTCTAATCTCTCAATTTTAACATCAGTAGGAGGGTTTAGTAAGACCGCAGAGGGCACCTGTCAATGTTATTATATCGCCAATGTTCAAAAACCTATCCTATCCACTGACATCACAACTATAGCTCTTCATGATTGGCTGAGGCTGACTACAAGGCATTATGGCTATGCCCACCATGATGAGCTCATGTCATCCTGCTTGTTCCTCTTCTCATCTTCCCTGTATTATGATATGGTGACGCCATTTTGATCAATTTAAATCCACCAAAATTTTGATTCATTAGAGACTGGACATTTTTGGGAAAATTGTAAGAAATTTCATTTATGCAGAATTGATTCACTCATCATGGCCGATGTCTCTGTCTGGACCGAGCTCACATCGCAGATAACACACATCACATAAGACTTGGGGTTCTTATTAATGATGCGACATGGTATCATGACATCACATTGTATTAAATGATGTCACATGGTATCACATGGTGTCACAGTGTATTACATGAGGTCACATGGTGTCACAGTGTATTACATGATGTCACAGTCTATTACATGAGGTCACATGGTGTCACAGTGTATTACATGATGTCACAGTCTATTACATGATGTCACATGGTGTCACAGTCTATTACATGATGTCACATGGTGTCACACTGTATCACATGATGTCACAGTCTATTACATGAGGTCACATGGTGTCACAGTGTATTACATGAGGTCACATGGTGTCACAGTCTATTACATGATGTCACATGGTGTCACAGTGTATTACATGATGTCACAGTCTATTACATGAGGTCACATGGTGTCACAGTGTATCACATGATGTCCCAGTCTATTACATGATGTCACATGGTGTCACAGTGTATTACATGATGTCACAGTCTATTACATGATGTCACATGGTGTCACAGTCTATTACATGATGTCACATGGTGTCACACTGTATCACATTATGTCACAGTCTATTACATGATGTCACATGGTGTCACAGTCTATTACATGAGGTCACATCACAGTCTACATGAGGTCACATCACAGTCTATTACATGATGTCACATGGTGTCACAGTCTATTACATGAGGTCACATGGTGTCACAGTGTATTACATGAGGTCACATGGTGTCACAGTCTATTACATGATGTCACATGGTGTCACAGTGTATTACATGATGTCACAGTCTATTACAAGAGGTCACATGGTGTCACAGTCTATTACATGATGTCACAGTCTATTACATGATGTCACAGTCTATTACATGAGGTCACATGGTGTCACACTGTATCACATGATGTCCCAGTCTATTACATGATGTCACATGGTGTCACACTGTATCACATGATGTCCCAGTCTATTACATGATGTCACATGATGTCACAGTCTATTACATGAGGTCACATGGTGTCACACTGTATCACATGATGTCCCAGTCTATTACATGATGTCACATGGTGTCACAGTCTATTACATGATGTCACAGTCTATTACATGATGTCACAGTCTATTACATGAGGTCACAGTCTATTACATGAGGTCACATGGTGTCACACTGTATCACATGATGTCCCAGTCTATTACATGATGTCACATGGTGTCACAGTCTATTACATGATGTCACAGTCTATTACATGATGTCACATGGTGTCACAGTCTATTACATGATGTCACAGTCTATTACATGATGTCACATGGTGTCACAGTCTATTACATGATGTCACAGTCTATTACATGATGTCACAGTCTATTACATGAGGTCACAGTCTATTACATGAGGTCACATGGTGTCACACTGTATCACATGATGTCCCAGTCTATTACATGATGTCACATGGTGTCACAGTCTATTACATGATGTCACAGTCTATTACATGATGTCACATGGTGTCACACTGTATCACATGATGTCACAGTCTATTACATGATGTCACATGGTGTCACAGTGTATTACATGATGTCACAGTCTATTACATGAGGTCACATGGTGTCACACTGTATCACATGATGTCCCAGTCTATTACATGATGTCACATGGTGTCACAGTGTATTACATGATGTCACAGTCTATTACATGATGTCACATGGTGTCACACTGTATCACATGATGTCCCAGTCTATTACATGATGTCACATGGTGTCACAGTCTATTACATGATGTCACAGTCTATTACATGATGTCACAGTCTATTACATGAGGTCACAGTCTATTACATGAGGTCACATGGTGTCACAGTCTATTACATGATGTCACAGTCTATTACATGATGTCACAGTCTATTACATGAGGTCACAGTCTATTACATGAGGTCACATGGTGTCACACTGTATCACATGATGTCCCAGTCTATTACATGATGTCACATGGTGTCCCAGTCTATTACATGATGTCACATGGTGTCACAGTCTATTACATGATGTCACAGTCTATTACATGATGTCACATGGTGTCACACTGTATCACATGATGTCACAGTCTATTACATGATGTCACATGGTGTCACAGTGTATTACATGATGTCACAGTCTATTACATGATGTCACAAGGTGTCACAGTGTATTACATGATGTCACAGTCTATTACATGATGTCACATGGTGTCACAGTGTATTACATGATGTCACAGTCTATTACATGATGTCACATGGTGTCACAGTGTATTACATGATGTCACAGTCTATTACATGATGTCACATGGTGTCACAGTGTATTACATGATGTCACAGTCTATTACATGATGTCACATGGTGTCACAGTGTATTACATGATGTCACAGTCTATTACATGATGTCACATGGTGTCACAGTCTATTACATGATGTCACATGGTGTCACACTGTATCACATGATGTCACAGTCTATTACATGATGTCACATGGTGTCACAGTCTATTACATGAGGTCACATGGTGTCACAGTGTATTACATGATGTCACAGTCTATTACATGATGTCACATGGTGTCACAGTGTATTACATGATGTCACAGTCTATTACATGATGTCACATGGTGTCACAGTGTATTACATGATGTCACAGTCTATTACATGATGTCACATGGTGTCACAGTCTATTACATGATGTCACATGGTGTCACACTGTATCACATGATGTCACAGTCTATTACATGATGTCACATGGTGTCACAGTCTATTACATGAGGTCACATCACAGTCTACATGAGGTCACATCACAGTCTATTACATGAGGTCACATGGTGTCACAGTCTATTACATGATGTCACATGGTGTCACAGTCTATTACATGATGTCACAGTCTATTACATGAGGTCACATGGTGTCACAGTCTATTACATGAGGTCACATGGTGTCACACTGTATCACATGATGTCCCAGTCTATTACATGATGTCACATGGTGTCACAGTGTATTACATAATGTCACAGTCTATTACATGATGTCACATGGTGTCACAGTGTATTACATGATGTCACAGTCTATTACATGATGTCACATGGTGTCACAGTGTATTACATGATGTCACAGTCTATTACATGATGTCACATGGTGTCACAGTCTATTACATGATGTCACATGGTGTCACACTGTATCACATGATGTCACAGTCTATTACATGATGTCACATGGTGTCACAGTGTATTACATGATGTCACAGTCTATTACATGATGTCACATGGTGTCACAGTGTATTACATGATGTCACAGTCTATTACATGATGTCACATGGTGTCACAGTGTATTACATGATGTCACAGTCTATTACATGATGTCACATGGTGTCACAGTGTATTACATGATGTCACAGTCTATTACATGATGTCACATGGTGTCACAGTCTATTACATGATGTCACATGGTGTCACACTGTATCACATGATGTCACAGTCTATTACATGATGTCACATGGTGTCACAGTCTATTACATGAGGTCACATGGTGTCACAGTGTATTACATGATGTCACAGTCTATTACATGATGTCACATGGTGTCACAGTGTATTACATGATGTCACAGTCTATTACATGATGTCACATGGTGTCACAGTGTATTACATGATGTCACAGTCTATTACATGATGTCACATGGTGTCACAGTCTATTACATGATGTCACATGGTGTCACACTGTATCACATGATGTCACAGTCTATTACATGATGTCACATGGTGTCACAGTCTATTACATGAGGTCACATCACAGTCTACATGAGGTCACATCACAGTCTATTACATGAGGTCACATGGTGTCACAGTCTATTACATGATGTCACATGGTGTCACAGTCTATTACATGATGTCACAGTCTATTACATGAGGTCACATGGTGTCACAGTCTATTACATGAGGTCACATGGTGTCACACTGTATCACATGATGTCCCAGTCTATTACATGATGTCACATGGTGTCACAGTGTATTACATAATGTCACAGTCTATTACATGATGTCACATGGTGTCACAGTGTATTACATGATGTCACAGTCTATTACATGATGTCACATGGTGTCACAGTGTATTACATGATGTCACAGTCTATTACATGATGTCACATGGTGTCACAGTCTATTACATGATGTCACATGGTGTCACACTGTATCACATGATGTCACAGTCTATTACATGATGTCACATGGTGTCACAGTCTATTACATGATGTCACATGGTGTCACACTGTATCACATGATGTCACAGTCTATTACATGATGTCACATGGTGTCACACTCTATTACTTGATGTCACATGGTGTCACAGTCTATTACATGAGGTCACATCACAGTCTACATGAGGTCACATCACAGTCTATTACATGATGTCACATGGTGTCACAGTCTATTACATGAGGTCACATGATGTCACAGTCTATTACATGATGTCACATGGTGCCACAGTCTATTACATGAGGTCACATCACAGTCTACATGAGGTCACATCACAGTCTATTACATGAGGTCACATGGTGTCACAGTCTATTACATGAGGTCACATCACAGTCTATTACATGAGGTCACATGGTGTCACAGTCTATTACATGAGGTCACATCACAGTCTACATGAGGTCACATCACAGTCTATTACATGAGGTCACATGGTGTCACAGTCTATTACATGAGGTCACATGATGTCACAGTCTATTACATGAGGTCACATCACAGTCTACATGAGGTCACATCACAGTCTATTACATGAGGTCACATGGTGTCACAGTCTATTACATGAGGTCACATCACAGTCTACATGAGGTCACATCACAGTCTATTACATGATGTCACATGGTGTCACAGTCTATTACATGAGGTCACATCACAGTCTACATGAGGTCACATCACAGTCTATTACATGATGTCACATGGTGTCACAGTCTATTACATGAGGTCACATCACAGTCTACATGAGGTCACATCACAGTCTATTACATGATGTCACATGGTGTCACAGTCTATTACATGAGGTCACATCACAGTCTACATGAGGTCACATCACAGTCTATTACATGATGTCACATGGTGTCACAGTCTATTACATGAGGTCACATCACAGTCTACATGAGGTCACATCACAGTCTATTACATGAGGTCACATGGTGTCACAGTCTATTACATGAGGTCACATCACAGTCTACATGAGGTCACATCACAGTCTATCACATGAGGTCACATGGTGTCACAGTCTATTACATGAGGTCACATGATGTCACAGTCTATTACATGAGGTCACATCACAGTCTATTACATGAGGTCACATGATGTCACAGTCTATTACATGAGGTCACATCACAGTCTATTACATGAGGTCACATGATGTCACAGTCTATTACATGAGGTCACATCACAGTCTATTACATGAGGTCACATCACAGTCTATTACATGAGGTCACATCACAGTCTGCATGAGGTCACATCACAGTCTATTACATGAGGTCACATCACAGTCTACATGAGGTCACATCACAGTCTATTACATGAGGTCACATGGTGTCACAGTCTATTACATGAGGTCACATGATGTCACAGTCTATTACATGAGGTCACATCACAGTCTACATGAGGTCACATCACAGTCTATTACATGAGGTCACATGATGTCACAGTCTATTACATGAGGTCACATGATGTCACAGTCTATTACATGAGGTCACATCACAGTCTATTACATGAGGTCACATGGTGTCACAGTCTATTACATGAGGTCACATCACAGTCTACATGAGGTCACATCACAGTCTATCACATGAGGTCACATGGTGTCACAGTCTATTACATGAGGTCACATGATGTCACAGTCTATTACATGAGGTCACATCACAGTCTATTACATGAGGTCACATGATGTCACAGTCTATTACATGAGGTCACATCACAGTCTATTACATGAGGTCACATGGTGTCACAGTCTATTACATGAGGTCACATCACAGTCTATTACATGAGGTCACATCACAGTCTGCATGAGGTCACATCACAGTCTATTACATGAGGTCACATCACAGTCTACATGAGGTCACATCACAGTCTATTACATGAGGTCACATGGTGTCACAGTCTATTACATGAGGTCACATGATGTCACAGTCTATTACATGAGGTCACATCACAGTCTACATGAGGTCACATCACAGTCTATTACATGAGGTCACATGATGTCACAGTCTATTACATGAGGTCACATGATGTCACAGTCTATTACATGAGGTCACATCACAGTCTATTACATGAGGTCACATGATGTCACAGTCTATTACATGAGGTCACATAGCATTACAAAAATTTCTGATGGATATTACTGCTCAATTAAACAAATCTTTTTTTGCACCTCCTCAGAGCGCTGCCGCCGCTTTGGAGGAACTCCGCTCTTCCCATAAAAATCTGCAGAACATGGAAGGAGTCTCATCACTTACACGATGAGGAGGAGAGGATACCGATTCTGCTCCTTGAAATCCTGAGGATATGACAGTCGTAGAGGAAGTTCTAAAAGAAGAGACAATGAATAAGAAACGGGAGACTCCTGAGTCTGTGCCCCTCCCTGCTCACCAGGCCCCGCCTCCTCATTACCATGGTCCTCAATGGGAATCATTTTTACTTGACTCCTGAAGATTTCCTTCTGTGAAATGGCTTCTTGTAGCACAAAATTGTTCTCTATGATGTGAAACTCTGTGGAAAAAAAGGCAGAAAGCATCTGAAAAGAGGCCCCAAAACCCTGCTGAGCTGAGTTCCCGGCCCCAGCCCCCCGATCACTATGTGATATTGTCCCTGGGGCCCCCGATCACTGTGCATTATCATCTCCGGCCCCCCGATCACTGTGTAATATCATCCCCGGGCCCCCTGATCACTGTGTAATATCGCCCCTGGGGCCCCCGATCACTGTGTAATATTGTCCCTGTACCCCCCGATCACTGTGTAATATTGTCCCCTGGCCCCCCGATCACTGTGTAATATTGTCCCCTGGCCCCCCGATCACTGTGTAATATTGTCCCCAGGACCCCCGATCACTGTGTAATATTGTCCCCTGGCCCCCCGATCACTGTGTAATATTGTCCCCTGGCCCCCCGATCACTGTGTAATATTGTCCCCTGGCCCCCCGATCACTGTGTAATATTGTCCCCTGGCCCCCTGATCACTGTGTAATATTGTCCCCAGGACCCCCGATCACTGTGTAATATTGTCCCCAGGACCCCCGATCACTGTGTAATATTGTCCCCAGGACCCCCGATCACTGTGTAATATTGTCCCCTGGCCCCCCGATCACTGTGTAATATTGTCCCCTGGCCCCCCGATCACTGTGTAATATTGTCCCCAGGACCCCCGATCACTGTGTAATATTGTCCCCAGGAACCCCGATCACTGTGTAATATTGTCCCCAGGACCCCCGATCACTGTGTAATATTGTCCCCAGGACCCCCGATCACTGTGTAATATTGTCCCCAGGACCCCCGATCACTGTGTAATATTGTCCCCTGGCCCCCCGATCACTGTGTAATATTGTCCCCTGGCCCCCCGATCACTGTGTAATATTGTCCCCGGGTCCCCCGATCACTGTGTAATATTGTCCCCGTGCCCCCCGGTCACTGTGTAATATTGTCCCCAGGCCCCCCGATCACTGTGTAATATTTTCCCCAGGGCCCCCGATCACTGTGTAATATTGTCCCCTGGCCCCCCGATCACTGTGTAATATTGTTCCCGTGCCCACCGATCACTGTGTAATATTGTCCCCGTGCCCCCCGATCACTTTGTAATATTGTCCCCGTGCCCCCCCGATCACTGTGTAATATTGTCCCCTGGCCCCCCGATCACTGTGTAATATTGTCCCCTGGCCCCCCGATCACTGTGTAATATTGTCCCCGGGTCCCCCGATCACTGTGTAATATTGTCCCCGTGCCCCCCGATCACTGTGTAATATTGTCCCCTGGCCCCCCGATCACTGTGTAATATTGTCCCCAGGGCCCCCGATCACTGTGTAATATTGTCCCCGGGTCCCCAGATCACTGTGTAATATTGTCCCCGTGCCCCCCGATCACTGTGTAATATTGTCCCCTGGCCCCCCGATCACTGAGTAATATTGTCCCCGGGCCCCCCGATCACTGTGTAATATTGTCCCCGTGCCCCCCCGATCACTGTGTAATATTGTCCCCTGGCCCCCCGATCACTGTGTAATATTGTCCCCTGGCCCCCCGATCACTGTGTAATATTGTCCCCTGGCCCCCCGATCACTGTGTAATATTGTCCCCGGGTCCCCCGATCACTGTGTAATATTGTCCCCGTGCCCCCCGATCACTGTGTAATATTGTCCCCTGGCCCCCCGATCACTGAGTAATATTGTCCCCGGGCCCCCCGATCACTGTGTAATATTGTCCCCGTGCCCCCCCGATCACTGTGTAATATTGTCCCCTGGCCCCCCGATCACTGTGTAATATTGTCCCCTGGCCCCCCGATCACTGTGTAATATTGTCCCCGGGTCCCCCGATCACTGTGTAATATTGTCCCCGGGTCCCCCGATCACTGTGTAATATTGTCCCCTGGCCCCCCGATCACTGAGTAATATTGTCCCCGGGCCCCCCGATCACTGTGTAATATTGTCCCCGTGCCCCCCCGATCACTGTGTAATATTGTCCCCTGGCCCCCCGATCACTGTGTAATATTGTCCCCTGGCCCCCCGATCACTGTGTAATATTGTCCCCTGGCCCCCCGATCACTGTGTAATATTGTCCCCGGGTCCCCCGATCACTGTGTAATATTGTCCCCGGGTCCCCCGATCACTGTGTAATATTGTCCCCTGGCCCTTAAACTGCGTATACTCCAGGAAATAACACTGACCTGAGGGTTTACTGGTGTTGTGGACACTGAAGACATGGACTCCTGGACCTGTCACAACAGAAGATTTGAGATTAACTATCACTCTCATCATCCATATGAGTGGGTGAATGATGATGTTGGATCTGGCCGGGGGGATAATCACCCCTATCCACTGTGACATCACCCACTGATTCAAGACTCATGTCACTCAAAGGAACACAGAAAAAAACACCCCAAATTATTGAATGTTCTTGTCGAGGGGCAATCTTTTAAGAGGGCAGTGTAATAATACCTGACAACAATAACCGTTGTAATCCAGATCACAAAAGTGTGAGTGCTTGAGGGTGTGGCTTATATGTCCTGAATTTGGCGAGTTAAATGCTGGTAAATTTGTGTAAAATAGTGGTCTAAAAAGTATTCCAGGAATAGGAGCTTGGAGGATTTGTAGTGTTCTAGGACTTGTACGACTTGTAGAGTTTTGGGACCTAGAACAATTTGTAGTGGTCTGGGAGTTGGATGATTTGTCGTGTTCTAGGACTTTGTTTATTTGTAGTGTTCTGGGATCTGGAGCTTGGAGGATTTGCAGTGTTTTAGGACTTGAGGTTGGAGGATTTGTAGTGTTTTAGGACTTGAGGTTGGAGGATTTGTAGTGTTTTAGGACTTGAGGTTGGAGGATTTGCAGTGTTCTAGGACTTGAGGTTGGAGAATTTGTAGTGTTTTAGGACTTGAGGTTGGAGGATTTGCAGTGTTCTAGGACTTGAGGTTGGAGAATTTGTAGTGTTTTAGGACTTGAGGTTGGAGGATTTGTAGTGTTTTAGGACTTGAGGTTGGAGGATTTGTAGTGTTTTAGGACTTGAGGTTGGAGGATTTGTAGTGTTTTAGGACTTGAGGTTGGAGGATTTGTAGTGTTTTAGGACTTGAGGTTGGAGGATTTGCAGTGTTCTAGGACTTGAGGTTGGAGAATTTGTAGTGTTTTAGGACTTGAGGTTGGAGGATTTGTAGTGTTTTAGGACTTGAGGTTGGAGGATTTGTAGTGTTTTAGGACTTGAGGTTGGAGGATTTGTAGTGTTTTAGGACTTGAGGTTGGAGGATTTGTAGTGTTCTAGGACTTGAGGTTGGAGAATTTGTAGTGTTTTAGGACTTGAGGTTGGAGGATTTGTAGTGTTTTAGGACTTGAGGTTGGAGGATTTGTAGTGTTTTAGGACTTGAGGTTGGAGGATTTGTAGTGTTTTAGGACTTGAGGTTGGAGGATTTGTAGTGTTTTAGGACTTGAGGTTGGAGGATTTGCAGTGTTCTAGGACTTGAGGTTGGAGAATTTGTAGTGTTTTAGGACTTGAGGTTGGAGGATTTGTAGTGTTTTAGGACTTGAGGTTGGAGGATTTGTAGTGTTTTTGGACTTGAGGTTGGAGGATGACTTGGAGGATTTGTAATGTTCTAGGACTTGGAGCTTGGAGGATTTGTAGTGTTCTGGGAATTGTTGTTTGGAGGATTTGTAATGTACTGGGGCTTGGAGATTGAATAATTTTTGTGTTTAGGGACTACCTCTGATGTACTGGGACTTTCAGGATTTGTAATGCTCTTGGACTTGTGATGTTCTATGACTTGGAGGACTTGTTACTTTCTAGGACTTGGACCTTGGATGATGTGTGATGTTCTGGGACTTGGAACATTTGTAGTGTTCTAAGACTTGTAGTTTGGAGATGTTATTATGTTCTTGGACCTGTGGTTTGGAGTTTTTTTAGTGTTCTGATCCTTGCAGATCAGAGGTTTTGCACTTTCCACAGTCATGGCCGTAAATGTTGGCACCCCTGAAATTTTTCAAGAAAATGAAGTATTTCTCACAGAAAAGTATTGCAGTAACACATGTTTTGCTATACACATGTTTACTCCCTTTGTGTGTATTGGAACAAAACCAAAAAAGGGAGGAAAAAAAGCTAATTGGACATAATGTCACACCAAACTCCAAAACTGGGCTGGACAAAATTATTGGCACCCTTTTAAAATTGTGGATAAATAAGATTGTTTCCAGCATGTGATGCTTCTTTAAACTCACCTGGGGCACGTAACAGGTGGGGCAATATAAAAATCACACATGAAAGCAGATAAAAAGGAGAGAAGTTCACTTAGTCTTTGCATTGTGTGTCTGTGTGCGCCACACTGAGCATGGACAACAGAAAGAGAAGAGAACTGTCTGAGAACTTGAGAACCAAAATTGTGGAAAAATAGAAACAATCTCAAGGTTACAAGTCCATCTCTAGAGGTCCACAGTGCGCAACATTATCAAGAAGTTTACAACCCATGGCACTGAAGCTAATCTCCCTGGACGTGGACGGAAGCGAAAAATTTATGAAAAGTGTAAACGCAGGATAGTCAAGCTGTCCTGCAGGCTCAGGGAGCATCAGCGCGAACTATCCGTCGACATTTAAATTAAATAAAAAAGCTATGGCAGGAGGCCCAGGAGGACCCCACTGCTGACACAGAGACATAAAAAAGTTAGACTACATTTTGCAAAAAAGAACTTGCATAAGCAAAATCCTTCTGAGACCAAGATAGAGCTTTTTGGTAAAGCACATCATTCTACTGTTTACCGAAAACGGAATGAGGCCTACAAAGAAAAGAACACAGTACCTACAGTGAAATATGGTGGAGGTTCATTGATGTTTTTGGGTTGTTTTGCTGCCTCTGGCACTGGGTGCCTTGAATGTGTGCAAGGCATCCTGAAATCTGAGGATTACCAACGCATTTTGGGTCGCCCAGTGTCAGAAAGCTGGGTTTGCGTCCTAGATCTTGGGTCTTCCAGCAGGACAATGACCACAAACATACGTCAAAAAGCCCCCATAAATGGATGGCAACAAAGCGCTGGAGAGTTCTGAAGTGGCCAGCAACGAGTCCAGACCTAAATCCCACTGAACACCTGTGGAGAGATCTGAAAATTGCTGCTGGGAAAAGGCGTCCTTCCAATAAGAGAGGCCTGGAGCAGTCTGCTAAGGAAGAGCGCTCCGAAACTACGGGTGAGATGTCTCAGTAGCTGATTGATGGTTATAGTAAGCAACTGATTTCAGGCATTTGTTCCAAAGGGCGTGCAACCAAATATTAAGTTAACGGTGCCAACATTTACAGCCATGACTGTATGTTACTGTAAAGCATGTGATCTGTGGTGATTTTATGGCCCATTTATGTCCTTAGCCCGTTTACCACCACATGGCATCTCTTCTTATGTGTCTTGCTTAACTCATTAATAGGTTAATAAGCTAAATTACCCTAGTTCTATGACCACATTCCCTTTAATTGTAGACACAGTCGAGGGGTAAGCACTCGCTGGGGTGAAGCATGAGGCGAGTTGCCATATTGCCCAACCTCATGGCAGTTCAATATGACAGACCGGACAGGAGACAGTATGTGATGTAGGACACCCTCACAGACTTCCATCCTCCTCTATCATTAGGGTCATTGTCTCTGTCCATCTTATTATCTGCTCTTTACCTTCACACTCATCGCCCTGTTACCCCCCCCCCCCTTCCACTCTCCCCACATCAGCCCCTCTCTCCTTCCCTTGCCCTGTTACCCTCCATTACACTCTCCCCACATCAGCCCCTCTCTCCTTCCCTTGCCCTGTTACCCTCCATTACACTCTCTCCACATCAGCCCCTCTCTCCTTCCCTCACCCTGTTACCCCTCCATTACACTCTCTCCACATCAGCCCCTCTCTCCTTCCCTCACCCTGTTACCCTCCATTACACTCTCCCCACATCAGCCCCTCTCTCCTTCCCTCACCCTGTTACCCTCCATTACACTCTCTCCACATCAGCCCCTCTCTCCTTCCCTCACCCTGTTACCCTCCATTACACTCTCTCCACATCAGCCCCTCTCTCCTTCCCTCACCCTGTTACCCTCCATTACACTCTCTCCACATCAGCCCCTCTCTCCTTACCTCATCTTGTTACCCTCCATTACACTCTCTCCACATCAGTCCCTCTCTCCTTCGCTCGCCCTGTTACCCCTCCATTATACTCTCTCCACATCAGCCCCTCTCTCCTTCCCTTGCCCTGTTACCCTCCATTACACTCTCTCCACATCAGCCCCTCTCTCCTTCCCTCACCCTGTCACCCTCCATTACACTCTCTCCACATCAGCCCCTCTCTCCTTCCCTCACCCTGTTACCCCTCCATTACACTCTCTCCACATCAGCCCCTCTCTCCTTCCCTCACCCTGTTACCCCTCCATTACACTCTCTCCACATCAGCCCCTCTCTCCTTCCCTCACCCTGTTACCCTCCATTACACTCTCTCCCCATCAGCCCCTCTCTCCTTCCCTCTCCCTGTTACCCTCCATTACACTCTCTCCACATCAGCCCCTCTCTCCTTCCCTCACCCTGTTACCCTCCATTACACTCTCTCCACATCAGCCCCTCTCTCCTTCCCTCACCCTGTTACCCTCCATTACACTCTCTCCACATCAGCCCCTCTCTCCTTCCCTCTCCCTGTTACCCTCCATTACACTCTCTCCACATCAGCCCCTCTCTCCTTCCCTCACCCTGTTACCTCCATTACACTCTCTCCTTCCCTCTCCCTGTTACCTCCATTACACTCTCTCCACATCAACCCCTCTCTCCTTCCCTCACCCTGTTACCCTCCATTACACTCTCTCCACATCAGCCCCTCTCTCCTTCCCTCTCCCTGTTACCCTCCATTACACTCTCTCCACATCAGCCCCTCTCTCCTTCCCTCACCCTGTTACCTCCATTACACTCTCTCCACATCAGCCCCTCTCTCCTTCCCTCTCCCTGTTACCTCCATTACACTCTCTCCACATCAACCCCTCTCTCCTTCCCTCACCCTGTTACCCTCCATTACACTCTCTCCACATCAGCCCCTCTCTCCTTCCCTCTCCCTGTTACCCTCCATTACACTCTCTCCACATCAGCCCCTCTCTCCTTCCCTCACCCTGTTACCTCCATTACACTCTCTCCTTCCCTCTCCCTGTTACCTCCATTACACTCTCTCCACATCAACCCCTCTCTCCTTCCCTCTCCCTGTTACCCTCCATTACACTCTCTCCACATCAGCCCCTCTCTCCTTCCCTCTCCCTGTTACCCTCCATTACACTCTCTCCACATCAGCCCCTCTCTCCTTCCCTCACCCTGTTACCCTCCATTACACTCTCTCCACATCAGCCCCTCTCTCCTTCCCTCTCCCTGTTACCCTCCATTACACTCTCTCCACATCAGCACCTCTCTCCTTCCCTCACCCTGTTACCTCCATTACACTCTCTCCACATCAGCCCCTCTCTCCTTCCCTCACCCTGTTACCCTCCATTACACTCTCTCCTTCCCTCACCCTGTTACCCTCCATTACACTCTCTCCACATCAGCCCCTCTCTCCTTCCCTCACCCTGTTACCTCTCCATTACACTCTCTCCACATCAGCCCTTCTCTCCTTCCCTCACCCTGTTACCCTCCATTACACTCTCTCCACATCAGCCCCTCTCTCCTTCCCTCACCCTGTTACCCTCCATTACACTCTCTCCACATCAGCCCCTCTCTCCTTCCCTCACCCTGTTACCCTCCATTACACTCTCTCCACATCAGCCCCTCTCTCCTTCCCTCACCCTGTTACCCTCCATTACACTCTCCCCACATCAGCCCCTCTCTCCTTCACTCACCCTGTTACCCTCCATTACACTCTCTCCACATCAGCCCCTCTCTCCTTCCCTCACCCTGTTACCTCCATTACACTCTCTCCACATCAGCCCCTCTCTCCTTCCCTTGCCCTGTTACCCCTCCATTACACTCTCTCCACATCAGCCCCTCTCTCCTTCCCTCACCCTGTTACCCTCCATTACACTCTCTCCACATCAGCCCCTCTCTCCTTCCCTCACCCTGTTACCTCCATTACACTCTCTCCACATCAGCCCCTCTCTCCTTCCCTCTCCCTGTTACCCTCCATTACACTCTCTCCACATCAGCCCCTCTCTCCTTCCCTCACCCTGTTACCCCTCCATTACACTCTCTCCACATCAGCCCCTCTCTCCTTCCCTCACCCTGTTACCTCCATTACACTCTCCCCACATCAGCCCCTCTCTCCTTCCCTCACCCTGTTACCCCTCCATTACACTCTCTCCACATCAGCCCCTCTCTCCTTCCCTCACCCTGTTACCCTCCATTACACTCTCTCCACATCAGCCCCTCTCTCCTTCCCTCACCCTGTTACCCTCCATTACACTCTCTCCACATCAGCCCCTCTCTCCTTCCCTCACCCTGTTACCCCTCCATTAAACTCTCTCCACATCAGCCCCTCTCTCCTTCCCTCACCCTGTTACCCTCCATTACACTCTCTCCACATCAGCCCCTCTCTCCTTCCCTCACCCTGTTACCCCTCCATTACACTCTCTCCACATCAGCCCCTCTCTCCTTCCCTCACCCTGTTACCTCCATTACACTCTCTCCACATCAGCCCCTCTCTCCTTCCCTCACCCTGTTACCCTCCATTACACTCTCTCCACATCAGCCCCTCTCTCCTTCCCTCACCCTGTTACCCTCCATTACACTCTCTCCACATCAGCCCCTCTTTCCTTCCCTCACCCTGTTACCCCTTCATTATACTCTCTCCACATCAACCCCTTTCTTCTTCCCTCACCCTGTTACCCTCCATTACACTCTCTCCACATCAGTCCCTCTCTCCTTCCCTCACCCTGTTACCCATACATTACACTCTCTCCACATCAGCCCCTCTCTCCTTCCCTCACCCTGTTACCTCCATTACACTCTCCCCACATCAGCCCCTCTCTCCTTCCCTCACCCTGTTACCTCCATTACACTCTCCCCACATCAGCCCCTCTCTCCTTCCCTCACCCTGTTACCTCCATTACACTCTCTCCACATCAGCCCCTCTCTCCTTCCCTCACCCTGTTACCCTCCATTACACTCTCTCCACATCAGCCCCTCTCTCCTTCCCTCACCCTGTTACCCCTCCATTAAACTCTCTCCACATCAGCCCCTCTTTCCTTCCCTCACCCTGTTACCCCTCCATTATACTCTCTCCACATCAACCCCTTTCTTCTTCCCTTACTCTGTTACCCATTATACTCTCTTCACATCAGCCCCTCTCTCCTTCCCTCGCCCTGTTACCCCTCCATTTCACTCTCTCCACATCAGCCCCTCTCTCCTTACCTCATCCTGTTACCCATCCATTATACTCTCTTCACATCAGCCCCTCTCTCCTTTCCTCGCCCTGTTACCCATACATTACACTCTCTCCCCATCAGTCCCTCTCTCCTTCGCTCGCCCTGTTACCCCTCCATTATACTCTCTCCACATCAGCCCTTCTCTCCTTCCCTCGCCCTGTTACCCCTCCATTACACTCTCCCCACATCAGCACCTCTCTCCTTCTCTCACCCTGTTACCCTCCATTACACTCTCTCCACATCAGCCCCTCTCTCCTTCCCTCACCCTGTTACCCCTCCATTACACTCTCCCCACATCAGCACCTCTCTCCTTCTCTCACCCTGTTACCCTCCATTACACTCTCTCCACATCAGCCCCTCTCTCCTTCCCTCACCCTGTTACCCTCCATTACACTCTCTCCCCATCAGTCCCTCTCTCCTTCGCTCGCCCTGTTACCCATACATTACACTCTCTCCCCATCAGTCCCTCTCTCCTTCGCTCGCCCTGTTACCCCTCCATTATACTCTCTCCACATCAGCCCCTCTCTCCTTCCCTCACCCTGTTACCCTCCATTACACTCTCTCCCCATCAGTCCCTCTCTCCTTCGCTCGCCCTGTTACCCCTCCATTATACTCTCTCCACATCAGCACCTCTCTCCTTCTCTCACCCTGTTACCCTCCATTACACTCTCTCCACATCAGCCCCTCTCTCCTTCCCTCACCCTGTTACCCCTCCATTACACTCTCCCCACATCAGCACCTCTCTCCTTCTCTCACCCTGTTACCCTCCATTACACTCTCTCCACATCAGCCCCTCTCTCCTTCCCTCACCCTGTTACTCTCCATTACACTCTCTCCACATCAGCCCCTCTCTCCTTCCCTCGCCCTGTTACCCTCCATTACACTCTCCCCACATCAGCCCCTCTCTCCTTCCCTCACCCTGTTACCCTCCATTACACTCTCCCCACATCAGCCCCTCTCTCCTTCCCTCACCCTGTTACCCCTCCATTACACTCTCCCCACATCAGCACCTCTCTCCTTCTCTCACCCTGTTACCCTCCATTACACTCTCTCCACATCAGCCCCTCTCTCCTTCCCTCACCCTGTTACCCTCCATTACACTCTCTCCCCATCAGCCCCTCTCTCCTTCGCTCGCCCTGTTACCCCTCCATTATACTCTCTCCACATCAGCCCTTCTCTCCTTCCCTCGCCCTGTTACCCCTCCATTTTACTCTATCCCCACATCAGCACCTCTCTCCTTCCCTCACCCTGTTACCCATACATTACACTCTCCCCACATCAGCCCCTCTCTCCTTCCCTTGCCCTGTTACCCTCCATTACACTCTCTCCACATCAGCCCCTCTCTCCTTCCCTCACCCTGTTACCCCTCCATTAAACTCTCTCCACATCAGCCCCTCTTTCCTTCCCTCACCCTGTTACCCTCCATTACACTCTCTCCACATCAGCCCCTCTCTCCTTCCCTCACCCTGTTACCCCTTCATTATACTCTCTCCACATCAACCCCTTTCTTCTTCCCTCGCTCTGTTACCCATTATACTCTCTTCACATCAGCCCCTTCCCTCGCCCTGTTACCCCTCCATTTCACTCTCTCCACATCAGCCCCTCTCTCCTTTCCTCGCCCTGTTACCCATACATTACACTCTCTCCCCATCAGTCCCTCTCTCCTTCGCTCGCCCTGTTACCCCTCCATTATACTCTCTCCACATCAGCCCTTCTCTCCTTCCCTCGCCCTGTTACCCCTCCATTTTACTCTATCCCCACATCAGCACCTCTCTCCTTCCCTCACCCTGTTACCCCTCCATTACACTCTCCCCACATCAGCACCTCTCTCCTTCTCTCACCCTGTTACCCTCCATTACACTCTCTCCACATCAGCCCCTCTCTCCTTCCCTCACCCTGTTACCCCTCCATTACACTCTCCCCACATCAGCACCTCTCTCCTTCTCTCACCCTGTTACCCTCCATTACACTCTCTCCACATCAGCCCCTCTCTCCTTCCCTCATCCTGTTACCTCCATTACACTCTCTCCACATCAGCCCCTCTCTCCTTCCCTCACCCTGTTACCCTCCATTACACTCTCTCCCCATCAGTCCCTCTCTCCTTCGCTCGCCCTGTTACCCATACATTACACTCTCTCCCCATCAGTCCCTCTCTCCTTCGCTCGCCCTGTTACCCCTCCATTATACTCTCTCCACATCAGCCCCCCTCTCCTTCCCTCGCCCTGTTACCCCTCCATTTTACTCTATCCCCACATCAGCCCCTCTCTCCTTCCCTCACCCTGTTACCCCTCCATTACACTCTCCCCACATCAGCACCTCTCTCCTTCTCTCACCCTGTTACCCTCCATTACACTCTCTCCACATCAGCCCCTCTCTCCTTCCCTCACCCTGTTACCCCTCCATTACACTCTCCCCACATCAGCACCTCTCTCCTTCTCTCACCCTGTTACCCTCCATTACACTCTCTCCACATCAGCCCCTCTCTCCTTCCCTCACCCTGTTACCCCTCTATTTTACTCTATCCCCTCTCTCTGTCCCTTCACCATGTACAACTCAAATGCTCTATTCATTTTACTGAATCGTATCACCCCATCATGTCCCATGGTGCAGAACAATAAGCTCTCTTACAAATCACACAGTCATCTGCTCTTTCTCTTCATACTTTTGCTTCTAACTTAAGGGGATATCTCTCCTAACCCCAGCCCACCATTTTCCAATCTCAAACCCCTTCCCCGGCTCCCAAAGAAACCTTGCTAATCTCAAACATTCGGTGTGTGTCCTCGATTCCCACTTTTAACTGTGTGTTCTGAAACCCACGGTCGGTGTGTAACAAACTCCCCTACATTTACAACTTCTTTCTTACTAATACTAACTCTCTTAACCTGCTTAACCTCACTGAAACTTGTATTCAGCAATCTGACACGGCTTATCCTGCTGCTCTGTCTTATGGTGGCTTACATTTTTCACATACCCCCAGACCTGATAACAGACAAGGTGGTGGAGTAGGGGTTGTTCTTTCCCCACAATGCACTTTTCAGATCACTCCCTCAGTACCATCATTCTCATTCCAATCAAACTTCTTCATCCCTTCTCCCTCAGAGTAGCGGTTATTTACCAATCCCCTGGCTCACTTTGCTGCCTGGCTGCCACACTTTTTGTCTTCAGAGCTACCAATTCTCATTCCCATAGACAGCCCTATGTCCCTGTCTGCCTCCCAGCGTCTATTTCTAACCTCCTCTCTAGGACTTTTGACCGCTTTCAAACTCTCAGACGGACAAAGACAGTAACAGATTTAACCTGGCCTTTTTCCAGCTCTGTTTGCAACTTTACTAACTCCTCTCCCACTCTTTGACCACAACTTTCTCTCCTTCACTGTCACAAGTCCTCAACTATCTCAACACATTCCTCCTTATCACACTTTCTGAAATCTACATGTCATTGACCCTCATAAACTTAGAGACTCTCTACAATCATCAATATCCCCAATCTCTTCCCTCTCCTGCCCTGAACTGGCTGAAAAACACTATAATGACACCCCGAGAAGTGCCCTGGACGAAGTAGCGCTCCCTACACTCAGAACTTCCAAACAGAGACAAAAGCAACCCTAACTTACTCCTCAAACTCGCTTCCTCCAGTGATGCTCCATAAGTGCCGAATGTCTATGGATAAAAAGAAGCACACCACAATTCCATTACAAATTTATGCTGACAACTTACAACTCTGCCCTTCACCATCAAACAAACCTCCTTCACTACCCTGATTTCCTCACTATCTAATAATCCCAAAAAAAACTCTGGCACTTTTCACTCCCTCCTCAGCCCAAAAGTGCTGGCACTTAGTACAGACCTCCATGCTAAAGATCTAGCCACCTACTTCAAAGGCAAAATTAAAAATATCTGGGTGGAAATCAGCATCCAACATCTAAGTTTCATAAATCCCCTTCCCTACTGTTTTCTGGCTCCCTCTCCACATTTGACCCAGTCACAGAAGAAGTCTCCAGGTTCCTCTCTTCTTCTCGTTCTACCACATGCACAACTGACCCTATTACCCCACACCTCCTCCAGTCTCTCTGCCCGGCTTTCACTACTCACCCAACTAAAAGGTTCAACCTGTCTCATCTGGCATCTTCCCATTTGCCTTCAAACATTCTGTCATAACCCCATTATCAAAAAAAACTTCTCTTAACCAATTCTACGCAACTAACGACAGACCTGACTCTAATCTACCTTTTATAGCTAAACTCCTGGAGTGTCTGGTCTATTCTCACATTATCAGGTATCTCTCCACTAACTCCCTTATTGATCCATTAAAATCTGGTTTTCGCACCCTACATTCTACAGAAACTACCCTCCGTGACAAATGACCCCCTGGCAGCTAAATGCAACATTGACTGCTCTTTAGTCATTCTCCTCAATCTCTCTGCAGCATTTGACAGGGTAGACCACCACCTACTCCTTACCATGCTCCTATCTATCGGCCTAAACGACACTGCCCTCTTTTGGTGTTCTTCCTACCTCTCTGGCTGCTCGTTCAGTGTGTCATTTTCTGGCTTTACTTCCCCTCCTCTCCCTTTTTCTGTTTGGGTTCCTCACGGTTCTGTACTAAGTCCTCTCCTCTTTTCTCTCTACACAACGTGCATTGGACAGACTATCAGCAGATTTTGTTTCCAGTACCATCTCTATGCCAACAACTCCCACCTATATACTTCTTCCCGTAACACTACCCCTCCTGTACTACAGAAAACCAGTGACTGTCTGTCCGCTGTCTCTGACTTCATGTCCTCTCTATAACTGAACGGCTGGTGTTTTCTCCATCTACTAATCTACCTACAGTAAACCTAATTTCTATAGTCTCAGTGTGTGGCACTAACATCAAGCCTAGGGCAGCACGTCCCCTGTCTCAATGTTATTTTTGACACCGATCTGTCCTTTACCTCATATATTCAATCGCTTGCCCGCTCATGTCGCCTGCACCTTAAAAACATCTCTAGAATCCGCCCCCTTTTTACTGTAGAAAAAACAAAAACTCATTATTGCCGTGATCCATTCCCCCTCACCAAACTCTCCAATCTACCCTTAATGCAGCAGCCAGGCTCATGTATCTGTCTACAGCAAGTCCGATGCCCTGTGCCAGTCATCACACTGGTTACCCTTACAATACAGAATACTATTTAAACTACTCACTTCTTCTCACAAAGCTCTCCACAGTGGTGCACCCTCTACATCTCCACCTCATCTCTGTCTACCATCCTACCCGTACTCTCCACAGTGCTGCACCCCCTACATCTCCTCCTCATCTCTGTCTACCATCCTACCTGTACTCTCCACAGTCCTGCACCTCCTACATCTCCTCCTCATCTCTGTCTACCATCCTACCTGTGCTCTCCACAGTGCTGCACCTCCTACATCTCCACCTCATCTCTGTCTACCATCCTACCTGTACTCTCCACAGTGCTGCACCCCTACATCTCCTCCTCATCTCTGTCTACCATCCTACCTGTACTCTCCACAGTGCTGCACCTCCTACATCTCCTCCTCATCTCTGTCTACCATACTACCCGTACTCTCCACAGTGCTGCACCTCCTACATCTCCTCCTCATCTCTGTCTACCATCCTACCTGTACTCTCCACAGTGCTGCACCTCCTACATCTCCACCTCATCTCTGTCTACCATCCTACCTGTACTCTCCACAGTGCTGCACCCCCTACATCTCCTCCTCATCTCTGTCTACCATCCTACCTGTGCTCTCCACAGTGCTGCACCTCCTACATCTCCACCTCATCTCTGTCTACCATCCTACCTGTGCTCTCCACAGTGCTGCACCCCTACATCTCCACCTCATCTCTGTCTACCATCCTACCTGTACTCTCCACAGTGCTGCACCTCCTACATCTCCTCCTCATCTCTGTCTACCATCCTACCCGTGCTCAACACAGTGCTGCACCCCTACATCTCCACCTCATCTCTGTCTACCATCCTACCTGTACTCTCCACAGTGCTGCACCTCTTACATCTCCTCCTCATCTCTGTCTACCATCCTACCTGTACTCTCCACAGTGCTGCACCTCCTACATCTCCTCCTCATCTCTGTCTACCATCCTACCCGTGCTCAACACAGTGCTGCACCTCCTACATCTCCTCCTCATCTCTGTCTACCATCCTACCTGTACTCTCCACAGTGCTGCACCCCCTACATCTCCTCCTCATCTCTGTCTACCATCCTACCTGTACTCTCCACAGTGCTGCACCTCCTACATCTCCTCCTTATCTCTGTCTACCATCCTACCTGTACTCTCCACAGTGCTGCACCCCCTACATCTCCTCATCTCTGTCTACCATCCCACCCGTGCTCTCCACAGTGCTGCACCTCTTACATCTCCTCCTCATCTCTGTCTACCATCCTACCTGTACTCTCCACAGTGCTGCACCCCTACATCTCCTCCTCATCTCTGTCTACCATCCTACCTGTACTCTCCACAGTGCTACACCCCTACATCTCCTCCTCATCTCTGTCTACCATCCTACCCGTGCTCTCCACAGTGCTGCATCCCCTACATCTCCTCCTCACCTCTGTCTACCATCCTACCTGTACTCTCCACAGTGCTGCACCCCCTACATCTCCTCCTCACCTCTGTCTACCATCCTACCTGTACTCTCCACAGTGCTGCACCTCCTACATCTCCTCTTCATCTCTGTCTACCATCCTACCTGTACTCTCCACAGTGCTGCACCCCCTACATCTCCTCCTCATCTCTGTCTACCATCCTACCTGTGCTCTCCACAGTGCTGCACCTCCTACATCTCCTCTTCATCTCTGTCTACCATCCTACCTGTACTCTCCACAGTGCTGCACCTCCTACATCTCCTCCTCATCTCTGTCTACCATCCTACCTGTACTCTCCACAGTGCTGCACCACCTACATCTCCTCATCTCTGTCTACCATCCTACCGGTGCTCTCCACAGTGCTGCACCCCCTACATCTCCTCCTCATCTCTGTCTACCATCCTACCCGTGCTCTCCACAGTGCTGCACCCCCTTCATCTCCTCATCTCTGTCTACCATCATACCTGTACTCTCCACAGTGCTGCACCCCCTACATCTCCTCCTCATCTCTGTCTACCATCCTACCTGTACTCTCCACAGTGCTGCACCCCCTACATCTCCTCCTCATCTCTGTCTACCATCCTACCTGTACTCTCCACAGTGCTACACCCCTACATCTCCTCCTCACCTCTGTCTACCATCCTACCTGTACTCTCCACAGTGCTGCACCTCCTACATCTCCTCCTCATCTCTGTCTACCATTCTACCTGTGCTCTCCACAGTGCTGCACCTCCTACATCTCCACCTCATCTCTGTCTACCATCCTACCTGTACTCTCCACAGTGCTGCACCCCTACATCTCCTCCTCATCTCTGTCTACCATCCTACCTGTACTCTGCACAGTGCTGCACCTCCTACATCTCCTCCTCATCTCTGTCTACCACCCTACCCGTGCTCTCCACAGTGCTGCACCCCTACATCTCCACCTCATCTCTGTCTACCATCCTACCTGTACTCTCCACAGTGCTGCACCCCTACATCTCCTCCTCATCTCTGTCTACCATCCTACCTGTACTCTCCACAGTGCTGCACCCTCTACATCTCCACCTCATCTCTGTCTACCATCCTACCTGTACTCTCCACAGTGCTGCACCCCCTACATCTCCTCCTCATCTCTGTCTACCATCCTACCCGTGGCTCTCCACAGTGCTGCACCCCTACATCTCCTCCTCATCTCTATCTACCATCCTACCTGTTCTCTCCACAGTGCAGCACCCCTACATCTCCTCCTCATCTCTGTCTACCATCCTACCTGTACTCTCCACAGTGCTGCACCTCCTACATCTCCTCCTCATCTCTGTCTACCATCCTACCTGTGCTCTCCACAGTGCTGCACCCCCTACATCTCCTCCTCATCTGTGTCTACCATCCTACCTGTGCTCTCCACAGTGCTGCACCTCCTACATCTCCTCCTCATCTCTGTCTACCATCCTACCTGTACTCTCCACAGTACTGCACCTCCTACATCTCCTCCTCATCTCTGTCTACCATCCTACCTGTACTCTCCACAGTACTGCACCTCCTACATCTCCTCCTCATCTCTGTCTACCATCCTACCTGTACTCTCCACAGTGCTGCACCCCCTACATCTCCTCCTCATCTCTGTCTACCATCCTACCTGTACTCTCCACAGTGCTGCACCTCCTACATCTCCTCCTCATCTCTGTCTACCATCCTACCTGTACTCTCCACAGTGCTGCACCCCCTACATCTCCTCCTCATCTCTGTCTACCATCCTACCTGTGCTCTCCACAGTGCAGCACCCCTACATCTCCTCCTCATCTCTGTCTACCATCCTACCTGTACTCTCCACAGTACTGCACCTCCTACATCTCCTCCTCATCTCTGTCTACCATCCTACCTGTACTCTCCACAGTGCTGCACCCCCTACATCTCCTCCTCATCTCTGTCTACCATCCTACCTGTACTCTCCACAGTGCTGCACCCCCTACATCTCCTCCTCATCTCTGTCTACCATCCTACCTGTACTCTCCACAGTGCTGCACCCCCTACATCTCCTCCTCATCTCTGTCTACCATCCTACCTGTGCTCTCCACAGTGCTGCACCCCCTACATCTCCTCCTCATCTCTGTCTACCATCCTACCTGTACTCTCCACAGTGCTGCACCTCCTACATCTCCTCCTCATCTCTGTCTACCATCCTATCTGTACTCTACACAGTGCTGCACCCCCTACATCTCCTCCTCATCTCTGTCTACCCTCCTACCTGTACTCTCCACAGTGCTGCACCTCCTACATCTCCTCCTCATCTCTGTCTACCATCCTACCCGTGCTCAACACAGTGCTGCACCCCTACATCTCCACCTCATCTCTGTCTACCATCCTACCTGTACTCTCCACAGTGCTGCACCCCCTACATCTCCTCCCTCATCTCTGTCTACCACCCTACCTGTGCTCTCCACGGTGCTGCACCCCTACATCTCCTCCTCATTTTTGTCTACCATCCTACCTGTACTCTCCACAGTGCTGCACCCCTACACCTCCTCCTCATCTCTGTCTACCATCCTACCTGTTCTCTCCACAGTGCAGCACCTCCTACATCTCCTCCTCATCTCTGTCTACCAACCTACCTGTGCTCTCCACAGTGCTGCACCTCCTACATCTCTTCCTCATCTCTGTCTACTGCCTTACCCATGCTCTCCACTGTTACGACCAGTGGGTAGGATTCTCTGTGTCAATTAAGAGGTGGCAGCAACTAACCCCTAGTGTGTTATTCAGCACTCAAAGGAGACCAGACATAACGCAGCGAGAGAGAAACTGAACCTACAGGACGAGTCAGACAACAGGTGACTCTCCAATAGCTCAAGTTGCAGTAAGAACCGCAGTTAGTGTGAACAGAGTCCAATAGCAGACACGTTGGTGAGAAGTGGTACTAACAAAATGACAAAGTAAAGTCGTCTTAAAAGGCAGAAAAATGCTCTAAAAAACCTGCTTTTTGCAGTAGTGGTACCGCAGGGAAGAATGGAGTAAAGGCAGCAGCTGATGATGATGATGATGATTGTCAGAGACAGAAGCTTAAGCATGGTCAGAGACAAGCCAGAGGTCAGAAGCCGGTATCACATAGTAACGTGGTACAAAGGACAGACATGCTCAGGGTCAGACAGGTCCAGTAGTCGATGCAGGCAGCAGGCAAACAGAATGGTCAAGCAGGCTGGGTCAAACACAAAAGATCAGAACAGAAGACTTTTTGCTATTACTGAAAATAAACGCTCAGTAAACTTCCTGGAAGAGGAAGCTGCTATTTAAAATTGTAACCCCGCCCAGGGGCCATGCTGAGAGGCAGGAAGTACACGCCCCTGGAAGCATAAGTGACAGGAAGCGGTGGGTGCGCACACTCATGGGATGCCAGTATGGGATGGAGCACGGAGGCACCGTGGCCAGAGGACACGTCTGCCAGGCACATGCCTGCCACATCTCATGGAGACAGCAGTGGGCAGCGAGGCAGGAGATGCTGGGGATATGAAAAGTGAGACAGCGGGAGGCATTGCCCAGGCCTAACAGTACCCCTTCCTTTATGCCTCCCCCTCCTCTCATTGGATCTGAGGGCAAATGTTTTAAGAAAAAGAAGAGCATGGGTGTTGTCTTCAGGTACCCAGGATCTCTCATCAGGACCGTATCCTTTCCAGTCAACTAAACAGAATGTTTTACCTCTGACAATTAATGAAGTAATGAAACATGGAAAGAGTTAGGAATGCAAAGAGATGCTGGCAGTTTGAGTTTGTAGCATACATGGTTAATCTTCTCTATGGCAGGAAAAGGACCCAGAAAGCGAGGAGCCAACTTATAAGATGGAAGTCTGAGACGAATGTTCTTAGAGGACAGCCATACCTTGTCTCCAGGTGAGAATTGAGGAGGAGTCCTGTGTCTCTTATCCACATTTCTTCTTTTGTGATCCATGGCTTTTTGAAGAGAGTTCCTGGTATCCAACCAGATCTTGGAGAATTCTTCAATGGAGGCATCTTCGGCTGGTACTCCAGAGGAAGAGGACACTGGAAGAGGAATATTAGGGTGGCGACCATAGACATCAAAAAATTGAGATTTACCTGTAGCATCACAGACATGTTTATTGTGTGAAAATTCAGCCCTGGGCAGGAGGTTGACCCAGTCATCTTTATGAGCATTAGTAAAGAGTGCCGCAAGAATCCAGTGAGGATTTGATTTACTCGTTCCACTTGTCCGTTAGATTAAGGATGACAGGCTGAATAAAAATCTAATTCGACATCCAGTAGTTTGCATAATGCTCTCCAAAAACAACAAGTGAATTGCACAACCCTATCAGAAACAAAGTGGAGAGGAAATCCATGTAATCTGAAGATATGGATCAGAACAGTTCAGCCAGACGAGGAGGAGCAGAAGGTAGACCAAGTAGAGGTAAAAAATGAGCCATTTTGGAGAAACGGTCAACTACCCTCCAGATGACTGTGCAACCTTTATAGGATGGAAGATCAGTGATAAAGTCCATTCCTATATGTTGCCAAGGGATTTCAGGTACAGGCAGAGGAAGGAGGAGACCGGCTGGTTTTTAATTAGACTTTTTTTGGGCGCATCGGGTACAAGAGGAGACAAAGTCTTGAATATCTTTGTTCATGGAGGACCACCAGTAATGATGAGCAATTCATTTCTGAGTTCCCCGAACTCCAGGATGACTGGAAGTCTTGGAGACATGTCCCCATTGAAGGACTTTAATACACTGGGCTTTAGGAACAAAAATCTTACGTGTGGGTACTTCAGAGTTTTACAGGCGCCACAGAAATGCATCTGGAAGGATCAATTATGTGTTGTGGATCGTCCTCAACATCAGAAACATCAAAAGGACCCGGAAAGAGCATTGGTCTTAATGTTCTCATCTGCAGAACGGAAATGAAGCTGAAAAGTTAAAGCGTGCGAAGAAAAGTGACCATCGAGCTTGTCTGGGATTGAGCCTCTGAGCAGTCTGAATAGAAGACACATTTTTATGGTCAGTGAAGACCATTACAGGATGCAGAGGGCCTTCTAATAAATAACACTATTCTTCAAAGGTCATATTTATGGCTAGTAGTGCTCTGTCTCTGAAAGAATAGTTCCTTTCAGCAGCAGAAAAAGACTTGGAAAAGAAGCCACATGGTAATAAGTGGCCAGAAGAAATGTTTTGAGAAAGCAACGAGCCAGTAACGGAGGAAGGATGCATCCACCTCCAAGAAAAATAGTCTATTGACATCAGGACAATGAAGAATGGGTGCAGAGGTAAAAGATTTCTTAAGAGTCTTAAAGGCATTTTCAGCCTCAGGAGTCCATGTTTTAGCATTGGCACCTTTTTTCTTTTTTGGTGAGGGCAGAGAGAGGGGAGGAGTCAGAGGAAATGTTATGAATAAAATGTCAGTAATTACCAAAACCGATCAACCTCTGGATAGCTTTTAGTTAATTGGGTCTGGGCCAATCAAGTATAGCAGAAACTTTTTCAGGATCCATTTGAAGCCCATGATCTGAGATGATGTAGCCCAAGAAAAGTAAAGAAGACTTTTCAAAAACACATTTTTCAAACTTTGCATATAAATGTTTCTCTCGGAGACGTTGTAACACCAGTTGAACATGTTTGTAGTGAGAGTGAAGATCTTTGGAAAAGATGAGAATGTCATCAAGGTATACGACCGCGCATGTATATAGTAAGTCTCTGAAAATGTAATTTACAAATTCCTGAAAAAAGGCAGGACGGCATAACTTGGTACTCATAATGTCCATCACCCCTGCCAGAAAATGGTAATGACCGCTTCCATTATGGAAGCGGTCATTAACATGCGGGAGGCACATAAAAGGTGAGAACAGAGCTGCAGTGGCTGTACTCACCTTCCCTGGTCTTCTTCTGGCCCCACGCTGTGTCCTAAAGCATACAGCGTCAAGACGTAGTGCACGTAGACGCGCTGTGCGCAGTCAGGTCACAGTACAGTGCGGCAGGAAGAAGACCAAGGAGGGTAAGTGAATCTGCCAAGTGGCCGCGCCATCCGGAGCTGGAGAGGTAAGTGTTTTTATTTTTATTTTAAATGTCTGATCTTAGGTCTGATTGGGGCTGATCTGAGGGTGTGATGGGGTCTAATCTGAGGCTGGGGGGGGCTGATCTGAGGCTGGAGGGGTCTGATCTGAGGCTGGGGGGGCTGATCTGAGGTTGGGGGGGCTTATCTGAGGCTGGGGGTCTGATGGGGGATGATCTGAGGCTGGGGGTCTGATCTGAGGCTGGAGGGGTCTGATCTGAGGCTGGAGGGGTCTTATCTGAGGCTGGAGGGGTCTGATCTGAGGATGGAGGGGTCTGATCTGAGGATGGAGGGGTCTGATCTGAGAATGGGGGGTCTGATGAGGATCTGATCTGAGGCTGGGGAGGGTCTGATCTGAGGTTGGGAGGTCTGATGGGGGTGTGATCTGAGGCCGGGGGGTCTGATGGGGGCTGATGGGAGGCTAGGGAGGGTCTGATCTGAGATTGGAAGGTCTGATGGGGGTGTGATCTGAGGCCGGGGGTTTGATGGGGGCTGATCGGAGGCTAGGGAGGGTCTGATCTGAGATTGGAAGGTCTGATGGGGGTGTGATCTGAGGCCGGAGGTCTGATGGGGGCTGATCGGAGGCTAGGGAGGGTCTGATCTGAGGTTGCTAGGTCTGATGGGGGTGTGATCTGAGGCTGGGGGGTCTGATGGGGGCTGATAGGAGGCTAGGGAGGGTCTGATCTGAGATTGGAAGGTCTGATGGGGGTGTGATCTGAGGCCGGGGGTCTGATGGGGGCTGATCGGAGGCTAGGGAGGGTCTGATCTGAGATTGGAAGGTCTGATGGGGGTGTGATCTGAGGCCGGAGGTCTGATGGGGGCTGATCGGAGGCTAGGGAGGGTCTGATCTGAGGTTGCTAGGTCTGATGGGGGTGTGATCTGAGGCTGGGGGGTCTGATGGGGGCTGATAGGAGGCTAGGGAGGGTCTGATCTGAGATTGGAAGGTCTGATGGGGTGTGATCTGAGGCCGGGGGTCTGATGGGGGCTGATCGGAGGCTAGGGAGGGTCTGATCTGAGATTGGAAGGTCTGATGGGGGTGTGATTTGAGGCCGGGGGGTCTGATGGGGGCTGATCGGAGGCTAGGGAGGGTCTGATCTGAGGTTGCTAGGTCTGATGGGGGTGTGATCTGAGGCTGGGGGGTCTGATGGGGGCTGATAGGAGGCTAGGGAGGGTCTGATCTGAGGTTGGGAGGTCTGATGGGGGTGTGATCTGAGGGCGGGGGGTCTGATGGGGTCTGATCGGAGGCTAGGGAGGGTCTGATCTGAGGTTGCTAGGTCTGATGGGGGTGTGATCTGAGGTTGGGAGGTCTGATGGGGGCTGATCTGAGGCTAGGGAGGGTCTGATGGGGGTCTGATCTGAGGTTGGGAGGTCTGATGGGGGGTCTGATCTAAGGCTGGGGAGGGTCTGATTTGAGGTTGATGTAGGCTGGGAGGTCTGATAGGAGGCTGGTGGAGGTGGGGGGCAGATCTGAGTCTGAGAAAGGGACAAAGGCAGGGACAATTGTGAAGAAAGAGGCAGGGACAGTGGCAGGGAGAGGGAAAGCTGGGTGAACCCCTCTCTGGACCCCTCTGGAATGAGTGGCTGCCATTAATGCCAAATAAAGAACTAAATATATAACATACTCAACTTAAAGATTAGACAGCCTGTCACCATGATTTTGTGCATAGAGCTGGGGACATGGGCTGCTAGATGGCCACTAGCTCATCTGCAATATCCAGTCCCCATAGCTCTGTGTGCTTTTATTGTGTTAAAAAACAGTTTTGATCAATATGCAAATGACCTGATAGGAGTCCTGTATATGGAGATGAGTCAAGCGGAAAGGAGCCCAGCACCGCCCCGCGTCCTCCGAATCTCCTCCTTGCTGGCTGACGTCACAGAGCTGGAGCGCCGAAATCTCGAGATGCGCAAGCTAGCGCATGCACAGTGTCGTCATCATGTTCATTCCCTGTACTGGCATCAGCACAGGGAACGAACTACGCATGCGCTAGCTCGCGCATCGCGAGATTTCGGCGCTCCAGCTCTGTGACGTCAGCCAGCAAGGAGGAGATTCGGAGGACGCGGGGCGGTGCTGGGCTCCTTTCCGCTTGACTCATCTCCATATACAGGACTCCTATCAGGTCATTTGCATATGGATCAAAACTGTTTTTTAACACAATAAAAGCGCACAGAGCTATGGGAACTGGATATTGCCATCTAGCAAACCATGTCCCCAGCTCTATGCACAAAATCCCGGTGACAGGTTTCCTTTAAGTTGAGAATTTTGTATGGCCCTCGAACGATGTTACAAATATCCAAATGGACCTCGGCAACAAAAAGGTTCCCCATCCCTGGTACAGACGATGAGGAGGAAGAGTCTCAGTTTCATTTTTATTGACGATATCCACAAGACGATGAGATGCGGAAGGTGGACCTTCTAAATTTGCAGGTGGTTGGGCGCGAGCTTTAGGCTGTACATGGTCAGGCACTTGCTCTGGCACAACTGTCCCCAGTGGATTATCTCTCCTGAATTCCAATCCAGAAAGGGTTCATGGACCCGGAGCAATGGCAGCCTCAACAGCACAGGGTGAAACCGTTCCGGAAGGACATACAGGGAAATCTTCTCAGAATGTAAAACTCTAACTTGAAGATCCAAAGGCTCGATATATAGAACACAGATTCTGATAGGGTTTTGACCAACATCACCAGCAGGGAATTGTAGAGTAGTGGGATATGACACTGATCCACCACAGCCTGATGCAGCCTTACTGCCGAACTAGAGTCAATGGAGGCCGTCACGGTAAACCTAGCATTAGAGATGGCCTTGCGGTTCGCCCGGAGGTTGTTTCGCGGCAAAATTTGCATGTTCGCGATTCGCCGAACATATGGAGATATTCGCGCCCGCCATATTCTTTTACATTGTGCAGAACTTTGACCCATGACACATCCATCAGGCGGTACAGGACAGCCAAAGGAGACGTTTCAGCACATGGACACACCCCCTACCTTATAAATAGACCCGATCTGGCCGCCATTTTACATTCAGTCTTCTGCCAGTGTCGGGAGAGGTTGCTGCGTGGTGCAGGACAGGCTGTTAGGGCCACCAAACGCTGGCTAATAGGGCCACAAAAGTCCTTGTAAGGACTGGTATAGGTGTGCTATCGATAGGTGTGATACACTGAGGGGTGCGATATACTTATAATATACTTTTATAATGAGTCAAAAACACATAGATCTCTATAGTGATCACCTGGAAGTCAGGGGCCTCGGTGCTAGGGGCTTACTAGGGCCATTTTATATAGGGTAAGGTTCCGGACGAGGTCCCTCTTATCAGGGCGGGTGGTCTGTGGTTAGGCTATCGTGGCCAGAATAGCCCTCCTGTAGGGTAATATCAGGGACAGTTCTTTGCCCACCCTGTCCTTCAATACCACATCATCATCTAGCCCAGGGATGGATGGTACTTGCTTTCCCTCCGGGATTCATGGATGTGCACTGGAACCCCCCGGATTGTGGTAGGACATATGGCTTCTGATTTGGTGCCGCCGAGCGCTTGTTATTGCCGACCACATCTACGCTTTTTGCTGAACTTTAATAATTTTATTTATTTTCATTTTGAGGGATATCTTTTCCATTCACACGTCCGCAATTTTACAGAACGGGTGCAGACCCATTCATTTTCAAAGGGGCTGGAATGTGCTGTCCGCATTTGCGGATCCGCACTTACGCATCCGTGCTTTTGTTTCCGTAAAAAAATAGAACATGTCCGATTCTTGTCCGCAATTGCAGACAAGATTAGGCATTTTCTATTATAGTGCCGGCGATGTGCGGTCAACAAATTGCGGAATGCACATCGTCGGTGTCCGTGTTTTGCAGATCCGCAAAACACTTACGGTCGTGTGAATGGACCCTCATAGTAACATTATTTTATCTTCATGTATATTCTAATGGATTGCCTTCCGTGTACAATGTTATAATATACTTTCTATGTTAGACGGTATATTATACTGCATTTGTATTGTGCGGCAGTCGTGTGCGGTTCTGCTGCGATACTGCAGGTATATAGAGGGACGAGCGTTACTGGGCCAAATCATTTCCACTGGTGTGATAGACCAGTCGCCCCCCAAAAAAACTGATAGAAGCGGGGTGTTATATACCAATATACTTTCTTTATAGTGCATTTGGGTACTGTATAGTGCATTTGCGCCTTCGCGTACGCAAAAATTATATTGCCGATATTTCGCATTGAAAAAAATGATGAATGGAGATCGCAAATTGGAATAATCCATCTGGTGTCAGTGTCCGTGTTGTGGGACTATTTGTGCACTTCTAGTAATTATTTCTTGACTGCAAATATCAGCTGAAGGTTTTTCAGGTTCGCCTGCCATTAAAATGAATGGGACCTGCTGCGAACCTGCGGTTTGCAAACATTTGATCGTGTTCGCGCGATTGCGTTCGGGAACTGTCCCGGCAGATGTTCATCCATCACCAAACAAACGTAGAATAGAGGTTTTCAGAGGGGCGTTCTCTTCACCTAGGATCACCTCTCCTAATGACCATAGGCACTGGGGGTTCCCAACTTGTTAAGATAGTTGTGGACACAATGGCTGAAACCACCACAGTATAGGCAAAGACCAGCGGAGAGACTGTTCCGTCTTTCCTCAACCGACGGCCTAAGATAGTTCACCTGCACGGGTTCAGGATCAGTAGACACAGGAGTTGGAGCCACCCAGAACTTGCTCTAGCAAAAGACTTCTCTCTGAGGAATTCACGGGATCTTTCAGACAGATATGGATTCTAGCCGTCAGAGTCACTAAGGCATCCAGAGCAGAAGGAATCTCGCTTCCTGCAAGCTCTTCCTTGATTTTGCCATTAAGGCCTTTCCAGAAGGAAGCAATGAGAGCATCTTCATCCCAGAACAGTTCCGGTACATAATTCAATGGCATCCAAGGAATCCAGACGAGAAGTCACATGCGGGAAGTAAAATATGAATTGCTTCTGAATGGTATGCTGCTGTTGCAGTTCACATAGGACTTTGGCCATGTTAGTCAGCGGAATCCATAGCCCGAGCGTACTCTTACGAACAGTACGTGGGACCGACTGGTCAAACCAGAGAGTGTGGATTTTCTGTGTCAACCAATGGATGGTAGCAACTAACCCCTAGGGTGTTATTCAGCACCGTCACAGGAGACGGGACAGAAAGCAGCAAGTAAGAAACTGAACCACTACCTACAGATTCGCTAATATGGTTGACAGCTGACTCAGTCCGAAAACAGGTAACACTCCAATAGCTGAAGTTGCAGTAAGAACCGCAGTTAGTGTGAACAGAGTCCAATACCAGACACGGTGGTCAGAAGAGGTAATGCAGAGAAGACTGGAGTAAAGGCAGCAGCTGATAATGATGATGATTGTCATAGGCAGAAGCTGAAGGGTGGTCAGAGACCAGCCAGAAGACAGAAGCCAGTATAAGTTAGTAGCGTGGTACAAAGGAACAGACATGCTCAGGGTTAGACAGGTCCAGTAGTCGACTCAAGCAGCAGGCAAACAGAATGATCAAACCAGCTGGGTCCAACACAGAAGATCAGAACAGAACACCTTTACTATTACTGGATGCCAGCATGGGATGGAGCATGGAGGCAGCATGGCTGGAGGATGCGCCTGGCAGACAAGCCTGCTACATCTGGCAAAGAAAGCAGCGGGCAGTAAGGCAGGAGATGCTGGGGATATGACGAGTGAGAAAGTGAGAGGCAAGGGAGGAGGCACAGGCCTAACATCCAGTGTTGCACCCCCTACATCTCCTCCTCATCTCTGTCTACCATCCTACCTGTGCTCTCCACAGTGCTGCACCCCCTACATCTCCTCCTCATCTCTGTCTACCATCCTACCTGTGCTCTCCACAGTGCTGCACCCCCTACATCTCCTCCTCATCTCTGTCTACCATCCTACCTGTGTTCTCCACAGTGCTGCACCTCCTACATCTCCTCCTCATCTCTGTCTACCATCCTACCTGTGCTCTCCACAGTGCTGCACCTCCTACATCTCCTCCTCATCTCTGTCTACCATCCTACCTGTACTCTCCACAGTGCTGCACCTCCTACATCTCCTCCTCATCTCTGTCTACCATCCTACCTGTACTCTCCACAGTGCTGCACCCCTACATCTCCTCCTCATCTCTGTCTACCATCTTACCTGTATTCTCCACAGTGCTGCACCTCCTACATCTCCTCCTCATCTCTGTCTACCATCTTACCTGTACTCTCCACAGTGCTGCACCCCCTACATCTCCTCATCTCTGTCTACCATCCTACCTGTACTATCCACAGTGCTGCACCCCCTACATCTCCTCCTCATCTCTGTCTACCATCCTACCTGTGCTCTCCACAGTGCTGCACCCCCTACATCTCCTCCTCATCTCTGTCTACCATCCTACCCGTACTCTCCACAGTGCTGCATCCCCTACATCTCCTCCTCATCTCTGTCTACCATCCTACCTGTGCTCTCCACAGTGCTGCACCCACTATGTCTCCTCCTCATCTCTGTCTACCATCCTACCTGTGCTCTCCACAGTGCTGCACCTCCTACATCTCCTCCTCATCTCTGTCTACCATCCTACCTGTACTCTCCACAGTGCTGCACCCACTATGTCTCCTCCTCATCTCTGTCTACCATCCTACCTGTGCTCTCCACAGTGCTGCACCCCCTACATCTCCTCCTCATCTCTGTCTACCATCCTACCTGTACTCTGCACAGTGCTGCACCCCCTACATCTCCTCCTCATCTCTGTCTACCATCTTACCTGTACTCTCCACAGTGCTGCACCCCCTACATCTCCTCATCTCTGTCTACCATCCTACCTGTACTATCCACAGTGCTGCACCCCCTACATCTCCTCCTCATCTCTGTCTACCATCCTACCTGTGCTCTCCACAGTGCTGCACCCCCTACATCTCCTCCTCATCTCTGTCTACCATCCTACCCGTACTCTCCACAGTGCTGCATCCCCTACATCTCCTCCTCATCTCTGTCTACCATCCTACCTGTGCTCTCCACAGTGCTGCACCTCCTACATCTCCTCCTCATCTCTGTCTACCATCCTACCTGTGCTCTCCACAGTGCTGCACCCCCTACATCTCCTCCTCATCTCTGTCTACCATCCTACCTGTGTTCTCCACAGTGCTGCACCTCCTACATCTCCTCCTCATCTCTGTCTACCATCCTACCTGTACTCTCCACAGTGCTGCACCCACTATGTCTCCTCCTCATCTCTGTCTACCATCCTACCTGTGCTCTCCACAGTGCTGCACCCCCTACATCTCCTCCTCATCTCTGTCTACCATCCTACCTGTACTCTGCACAGTGCTGCACCCCCTACATCTCCTCCTCATCTCTGTCTACCATCCTACCTGTGCTCTCCACAGTGCTGCACCTCCTACATCTCCTCCTCATCTCTGTCTACCATCCTACCTGTGCTCTCCACAGTACTGCACCTTCTACATCTCCTCCTCATCTCTGTCTACCATCCTACCTGTACTCTCCACAGTGCTGCATCCCCTACATCTCCTCCTCATCTCTGTCTACCATCCTACATGTGCTCTCCACAGTGCTGCACTCCTACATCTCCTCCTCTTCTCTGTCTACCATCCTACCTGTGTTCTCCACAGTGCTGCACCCTCTACATCTCCTCCTCACCTCTGTCTACCATCCTACCTGTGCTCTACACAGTGCTGCACCTCCTACATCTCCTCCTCATCTCTGTCTACCATCCTACCTGTACTCTCCACAGTGCTGCACCTCCTACATCTCCTCCTCATCTCTGTCTACCATCTTACCTGTACTCTCCACAGTGCTGCACCCCCTACATCTCCTCATCTCTGTCTACCATCCTACCTGTACTATCCACAGTGCTGCACCCCCTACATCTCCTCCTCATCTCTGTCTACCATCCTACCTGTGCTCTCCACAGTGCTGCACCCCCTACATCTCCTCCTCATCTCTGTCTACCATCCTACCCGTACTCTCCACAGTGCTGCATCCCCTACATCTCCTCCTTATCTCTGTCTACCATCCTACCCGTGCTCTCCACAGTGCTGCACCTCCTACATCTCCTCCTCATCTCTGTCTACCATCCTACCTGTACTCTCCACAGTGCTGCACCTCCTACATCTCCTCATCATCTCTGTCTACCATCCTACCTGTACTCTCCACAGTGCTGCACCCCTACATCTCCTCCTCATCTCTGTCTACCATCCTACCTGTACTCTCCACAGTGCTGCACCTCCTACATCTCCTCCTCATCTCTGTCTACCATCCTACCTGTGCTCTCCATAGTGCTGCACCCCCTACATCTCCTCCTCATCTCTGTCTACCATCCTACCTGTGCTCTCCACAGTGCTGCACCCCCTACATCTCCTCCTCATCTCTGTCTACCATCCTACCTGTACTCTCCACAGTGCTGCACCTCCTACATCTCCTCCTCATCTCTGTCTACCATCCTACCTGTACTCTCCACAGTGCTTCACCTCCTACATCTCCTCCTCATCTCTGTCTACCATCCTACCTGTACTCTCCACAGTGCTGCACCTCCTACATCTCCTCCTCATCTCTGTCTACCATCCTACCCGTGCTCTCCACAGTGCTGCATCCCCTACATCTCCTCCTCATCTCTGTCTACCATCCTACCTGTACTCTCCACAGTGCTGCACCCCCTACATCTCCTCATCTCTGTCTACCATCCTACCTGTACTCTCCACAGTGCTGCACCCTCTACATCTCCTCCTCATCTCTGTCTACCATCATACCTGTACTCTCCACAGTGCTGCACCCCCTACATCTCCTCCTCATCTCTGTCTACCATCCTACCTGTACTCTCCACAGTGCTGCACCCCCTACATCTCCTCATCTCTGTCTACCATCCTACCTGTGCTCTCCACAGTGCTGCACCTCCTACATCTCCTCCTCATCTCTGTCTACCATCCTACCTGTACTCTCCACAGTGCTGCACCTCCTACATCTCCTCCTCATCTCTGTCTACCATCCTACCTGTACTCTCCACAGTGCTGCATCCCCTACATCTCCTCCTCATCTCTGTCTACCATCCTACATGTGCTCTCCACAGTGCTGCACTCCTACATCTCCTCCTCTTCTCTGTCTACCATCCTACCTGTGCTCTCCACAGTGCTGCACCCTCTACATCTCCTCCTCACCTCTGTCTACCATCCTACCTGTGCTCTACACAGTGCTGCACCTCCTACATCTCCTCCTCATCTCTGTCTACCATCCTACCTGTACTCTCCACAGTGCTGCACCTCCTACATCTCCTCCTCATCTCTGTCTACCATCCTACCTGTACTCTCCACAGTGCTGCATCCCCTACATCTCCTCCTCATCTCTGTCTACCATCCTACCTGTACTCTCCACAGTGCTGCACCCCTTACATCTCCTCCTCATCTGTCTACCATCCTACCTGTACTCTCCACAGTGCTGCACCTCCTACATCTCCTCCTCATCTCTGTCTACCATCCTACCTGTACTCTCCACAGTGCTGCACCCCCTACATCTCCTCCTCATCTCTGTCTACCATCCTACCAGTGCTCTCCACAGTGCTGCACCCCCTACATCTCCTCCTCATCTCTGTCTACCATCCTACCCGCACTCTCCACAGTGCTGCATCCCCTACATCTCCTCCTTATCTCTGTCTACCATCCTACCCGTGCTCTCCACAGTGCTGCACCCCTACATCTCCTCCTCATCTCTGTCTACCATCCTACCTGTACTCTCCACAGTGCTGCACTCCCTACATCTCCTCCTCATCTCTGTCTACCATCCTACCTGTACTCTCCACAGTGCTGCACCTCCTACATCTCCTCCTCATCTCTGTCTACCATCCTACCTGTACTCTCCACAGTGCTGCACCTCCTACATCTCCTCATCATCTCTGTCTACCATCCTACCTGTACTCTCCACAGTGCTGCACCCCTACATCTCCTCCTCATCTCTGTCTACCATCCTACCTGTACTCTCCACAGTGCTGCACCTCCTACATCTCCTCCTCATCTCTGTCTACCATCCTACCTGTGCTCTCCATAGTGCTGCACCCCCTACATCTCCTCCTCATCTCTGTCTACCATCCTACCTGTGCTCTCCACAGTGCTGCACCTCCTACATCTCCTCCTCATCTCTGTCTACCATCCTACCAGTGCTCTCCACAGAGCTGCACCTCCTACATCTCCTCCTCATCTCTGTCTACCATCCTACCTGTGCTCTCCACAGTGCTGCACCCCCTACATCTCCTCCTCATCTCTGTCTACCATCCTACCTGTACTCTCCACAGTGCTGCACCTCCTACATCCCCTCCTCATCTCTGTTTACTATCCTACCCGTGCTCTCCACAGTGCTGCACCTCCTACATCTCCTCCTCATCTCTGTCTACCATCCTACCTGTTCTCTCCACAGTGCTGCACCCCCTACATCTCCTCCTCATCTCTGTCTACCATCCTACCCGTGCTCTCCACAGTGCTGCACCTCCTACATCTCCTCATCTCTGTCTACCATCCTACCCGTACTCTCCACAGTGCTGCACCTCCTACATCTCCTCCTCATCTCTGTCTAACATCCTACCTGTTCTCTTCACAGTGCTGCACCCCCTACATCTCCTCCTCATCTCTGTCTACCACCCTACCTGTGCTCTCCACAGTGCTGCACCCCCTACATCTCCTCCTCATCTGTTTACTATCCTACCTGTGCTCTCCATAGTGCTGCACCTCCTACATCTCCTCCTCATCTCTGTCTACCATCCTACTTGTTCTCTCCACAGTGCTGCACCCCCCTACATCTCCTCCTCATCTCTGTCTACCATCCTACCTGTACTCTCCACAGTGCTGCACCTCCTACATCTCCTCCTCATCTCTGTCTACCCTCCTACCTGTGCTCTCCACAGTGCTGCACCTCCTACATCTCCTCCTCATCTCTGTCTACCATCCTACCTGTACTCTCCACAGTGCTGCACCCCTACATCTCCTCCTCATCTCTGTCTACCATCCTACCTGTACTCTCCACAGTGCTGCACCTCCTACATCTCCTCATCATCTCTGTCTACCATCCTACCTGTGCTCTCCACAGTGCTGCACCCCCTACATCTCCTCCTCATCTCTGTCTACCATCCTACCCATACTCTCCATTCATCTAATGACTTCTGAGCTGCACCAATTATCTGGAATGTTTTAGGCACTTTCTAAAAACACATCCTTTTAGGGTTAGCCTACTACATTCCATAATCCTACTCTACTCCATTCACCGTCTCCATCATCATTTTCTGAAACTGCTTATTGTCAAACATCCACACTAAGGATGAGCGGATAGGGAGTGTCACAGCGGACTGTGTGGTCACCCTGTACACGCGATTAACGTGCTCCCTTTATTTCTCCATATTACGTTAATGTCTTATATTAGATATGTATTGATCGTCTTCATATTTGAGGACCTCTTTGACCCTCAGGAAATGTCCGGTTTGGGAACTCTACACTTACAGGGGTCTCAGTGTTCAAAGCATTCCTCTAAGCGGGGGTGATAACAGTGATATCTCTGAGACTGGAGGTAGTAGTCAGATGTTGGGGGTTGTGATCCCCGACTCCTGCTAGGGATAATAGTGATATCTCTGGGGGTAGTAGTCAGATGATACGGATAATGATCCCTGGCCCCTGCTAATGATAGTAATATTTATATCGCACCGAGACCCTGTTACTAGGATTACAGATACAACATCCTGAGTGTGACCAGAATCTATACCGCACCAAGATCCTGTTACTAGGATTACAGATACAACATCCTGAGTGTGACCAGAGTCTATACCGCACCAAGAGCCTGTTACTAGGATTACAGATACAACAGCCTGAGTGTGACCAGAGTCTATACCGCACCAAGAGCCTGTTACTAGGATTACAGATACGACATCCTGAGTGTGACCAGAGTCTATACCGCACCAAGAGCCTATTACTAGGATTACAGATACTACATCCTGAGTGTGACCAGAATCTATACCGCACCAAGAGCCTGTTACTAGGATTACAGATACAACATCCTGAGTGTGACCAGAATCTATACCGCACCAAGAGCCTGTTACTAGGATTACAGATACAACATCCTGAGTGTGACCATAGTCTATACCGCACCAAGAGCCTGTTACTAGGATTACAGATACAACATCCTGCGTGTGACCAGAATCTATACCGCACCAAGAGCCTGTTACTAGGATTACAGATACAACATCCTGAGTGTGACCAGAATCTATACCGCACCAAGAGCCTGTTACTAGGATTACAGATACAACAACCTGAGTGTGACCAGAGTCTATACCGCACCAAGAGCCTGTTACTAGGATTACAGATACTACATCCTGAGTGTGACCAGAGTCTATACCGCACCGAGAGCATGTAACTAGGATTACAGATACAACAACCTGAGTGTGACCAGAATCTATACCGCACCAAGAGCCTGTTACTAGGATTACAGATACTACATCCTGAGTGTGACCAGAGTCTATACCGCACCGAGAGCATGTAACTAGGATTACAGATACAACAACCTGAGTGTGACCAGAATCTATACCGCACCAAGAGCCTGTTACTAGGATTACAGATACAACATCCTGAGTGTGACCAGTGTCTATACCGCACCATGAGCCTGTTACTAGGATTACAGATACAACAGCCTGAGTGTGATCAGTGTCTATACCGCACCAAGAGCCTGTTACTAGGATTACAGATACAACAGCCTGAGTGTGACCAGAGTCTATACCGCACCAAGAGCCTGTTACTAGGATTACAGATACAACATCCTGAGTGTGACCAGAGTCTATACCGCATCAATAGCCTGTTACTAGGATTACAGATACAACATCCTGAGTGTGACCAGAATCTATACCGCACCAAGCGCCTGTTTGTAACAGTCCTACAGGCTCACCTGAGTCAGAGGACAGCTGGCTGGAGGTAGGAGTGGAGCCCAGTGGCAAGGACCGCAGGCAGGTAGTAGGTGCAGGAAGTCTGGCAGAGGCGTAGTCGGTAGGCAGGCGGTGGGTCAGGGCAGGCGGCAGTAAGCGTGGTCAGACAATCCGGATGGCAACGGTGGTAGCAGTTCAGTAGGTAGGGACAAAGCAGAAGAGTAGTCGGTAGGCAATTCCTGGTCAGCAGTGGACTTCCAGTAGTAGCAAGAGCAGCAGATGAGGAGAAGCTTGATCAAGGCTCAGGAGCTCAATAATCAGCAAGCTAGAGTGCAAGGGGCTGGACCGATTTAGGGAAGTACCAGGTGTGGGGAATCAAGGTTGATGAGCAAGGCTTGGCAAGACTGAGGTTACATAATAGGTTTCAGGGAGGAATGTCCAGAAAGGACGGTAGCCTAGTAAGCAGGGCTACCGCCTGGGATGTGGCTGGTCACGGGTTCGAATCCCGACAGTACTCCCCCCCTTCCAAGGTGACCTCCGGGCACCGCAGGGGCAGGGGTGCCGTTGGTGGAACTCTTTTACCAGTCTGGTGGGGTGGACATTTTTTTCTGGCTCCCAGGAGTTATCCTCGGGAGGGTAACCCTCGAACCCAATTAGGTATTGTAGTCTTCCCCGGTGGATCCTAGTATCGAGGATCTTTGCGACAACGTATTCTTCTTCACCCTGTACCCTCACGGGTGGTGGAGGGGAGAGTGGCGGCCTGTGAAGGTGTTCTCCACGTATGGCTTGAGGAGTGAGCAATGGAAGACAGGGTGCACCCTAATGGAGTCCGGAAGGTCGAGCTGGAACGTGACCCATGTATCTTTGGGCCAACTTTTTGGAGGGGACCTTCAATCTGAGGTTCCTGGTGGACAGCCACACCTTGTCTCCCACATGGAAGCCCGGGGTGGGTTTGCGACGTCTGTCTGCTCCCTGTTTAAATTGCCTTTAGGCGAGCTGGAGGTTGTCTATAATGTTCTTTTGTGCCTCCTGTAGGGTTGTTAGGCGTTCGGCCACTGATGGGAGGGTGGAGGCGACGGGCAGGTGGGGAATGAACCCCGGGTGCGAGCCTGTGTTAGCAAAGAAGGGGCTGTGCTTGGTTGAGCTGTGCTCAGCATTGTTGTAGGCGAACTCGGCCGTGGGGAGATGGTCAAGCCAGTCATCCTGCAGGTGGGAGCTGAAACAGCGTAGGTACTGCTCTAGGGTCTGATTAGTTCTCTCAGTCTGCCCGTTTGACTGAGGGTGGAAAGCGGAGGACAGGTTCACTTTAATCCCGAGCGCCAGGCAGAAGTTCTTGCAGAGCTTTGAGGCAAATTGTACGCCTCGGTCGAAGACCACGTCGTCCGGGATCCCATGCAGCCTGAAGACCTCTCTGAGAATAAGATCGGCCGTCTGTTTGGCGGTGGGTATGCCTTTGTAGGGGATGAAATGGGCCATCTTGGTGAGACGGTCGACCACGACCAGGATGGTGTTCATCCCTTTTGAAGGAGGAAGGTCTACCACAAAGTCCATGGAGATCGAGCCCCAGGGGCGGGAGGGAATAGGGAGGGGTTGTAACAGACCCACGGGAGAGGAACGAGGAGTCTTATTGCGGGCACAGACCGTGCACGAGGAGATGTACCTCTTGATGTCCTCCTTGTATGTTGGCCATCAGAAGGAGCGGGAGAGAAGCTCCTGGGTCTTTCTTGTGCCAAAATGGCCGGCCAGCTTGGAGTCATGGTTGAGTTTGAGCACTTCGAGCCGTGCGATTTCTGGTACATATAGTTGTAGGTCCTGATGAAACCAATGATCGTTCTTAAACGTAAGGCTGATATTCCCTGTGGGGTGGGCGAGGAAGGGGTCATTTTCGTATCCTTCTTTGATTGTGCCCAGGAGTTCTTTAGAGTAGGTGGCCCCTACGACCCTTTTCTCGGGTAAGATGTTATTTTGGCCCTTGTTACTCTGTGAGGGCTCGGAAAAAGTTCTGGAGAGGGCGTCAGCCTTGCCGTTTTTTGATCCGGGGCGATAGGTGATGAGAAAGTTGAAGCGGGAAAAGAATAGGCTCCATCTGGCCTGTCTGGCTGAGAGTTTCTTAGCGCGGCTGGATGAACTCGAGGTTCTTGTGGTCAGTTAGTACAATGATGGGGTTGGTGGCTCCCTCCAGCAGGTGTCTCCACTCGGAGAAGGCATCCTTGATCGCTAGTAGTTCTTTGTTCCCGATGTCATAGTTCATCTTGGAGGGGGACATCTGGCGGGAGAAATATGCGCATTGGTGTAATAGCATCCTCTCCCCTGTCCGTTGTGACAAAACTGCCCCCACCGCGGAGTCTGATGCATCCACTTCGACTATAAATGGGAGCTCGGGGTTCGGGTGGATTAGGATTGGGGCAGAAGTGAAGAGGAGTTTCAACTTGGTGAAGGCCTCCTGGGCCTCGGGTGTCCAGGAGAAGGGGACTGCCTTCTTGGTGAGTTGGGCGATTGGTGCTATGACCTTGGAGAAGTTCCGGATAAACTTCCGATAGAAGTTGGCGAAGCCAATGAATCTATGTATCTCCTTCTCGTTTTTCGGAACGGGCCAGTTCATCACAGCTTGGACCTTCCCCGGGTCCATACTTAGGCCCTCTGGGGAGATGATGTATCCGAGGAACTGAGTGGTGGTTCGCTCAAACTCGCATTTCTCTAGCTTGATATAGAGAGAGTTCTGTCGGAGTCTCTGCAATACCCAGCGGACGTGTTCGCGGAGCTGCTCGAGGTCTTCAGAGAAGATCAAGATGTCGTCCAGATAAACGACTACAAACAGATCCAGCATGTCCCTGAGGACGTCGTTAATGAAGTGCTGGAAGGTGGCGGGAGCATTACAGAGTCCGAAAGGCATGACCAGGTACTCAAAATGACCATAATGTGTCCGGAAGGCGTTCTTCCATTCGCCCCCAGGGCGGATTCGGACGAGGTTGTAGGCCCCTCGAAGGTCGAGTTTAGTGAAGATCTTCGCTGCCCGGAGTCTCTCAAGGAGTTCTGAAATCAGTGGAAGCGGGTACTGTTTTTTTACGGTTATGTCATTAAGCTTTCTGTAGTCGACGCAGGGAGGAGTCTTTTTTCTCTACGAAGAAAAAGGGGGCTCCCACGGGGGAGGTGGAGGGCCGGATGAACCCCTTCCTTAGGTCCTCGTCCAGGTACTCTTTCAGAGCCTTGAGTTCAGGCTCCGAGAGGGGGTAGATACTGCCAAAGGGTATTTCGGCCCCGGGCAACAGTTCTATAGGGCAGTCGTAGGGTCGGTGTGTTGGCAGCTTGTCTGCGTTTTTCTTGTCGCAGACATCCTGGAACGCGCGGTATTGAGGGGGTAGCAGATCCTTGACGGATAGTTTTGAGATGGTGGTGTCTTCGGGTGGAAGGACAGGTTTGTGGGAGCAATTTAGCAAGCAGAACTCGGATGGGAATCGTATGCAGCGGGTTTCCCAGTCCACCGAGGGGTTGTGGGTGGCCAACCATAGGATGCCCAAGATCACTGGGAACTTCGGGGAGGCGATCAGCGAGAAGTGGATCTTTTCACAGTGATCTGGTTCTATGAGGAGTTGTAGTTCGGTGGTCTCGTAAGTGGCCGGCCCCGAGGAGAGTGGGGATCCGTCAACAGTTTCCAGGTCAACGGGGACTGCCTTGATTGTCAGTGGAATGTTCTTTTCTCGGGCGAAGGTTAGGTCCATGAAGTTGCCTCCCGCCCCGGAGTCTAACATCGCTGAACAGGGGAGTTGTCGCCCCTCAATGTCGATGGGGATGGGGACAATGAAGTAGGATCCATGAGCCGCCGTGTTGTTATTTTCAGGGGCTGCTGGCGGGGTTAAAGTCTGGCTCATGGCGGTGATGAAGTTGTTTAGGTTGTCCAGGACTGTTAGTCTCCACGTATGGTGATGCCCATGCTAATGCTTTATCCGTCAGATTGACCAAGAATAGCACCTTATTTTTCTCGGTGGTGAAGGGGGACGGGCACATCTGAAAATAGATGCGGCATTGGTTTAGAAACCCCCAATACTGGCGTCTGTCGCCGCTGAATCTTGATGGGAGTGGCATGCGGGTGTCTGCGGGCGCGCCGCGGACGTCCAGGAGTTGCCTCTGTAGTTCAATAATCTCCCTCTGTTGGCTTTGGACTACGCCTTGGAGCTGGGCAAATTTCTCCTGATATGTAGTACCAAATTCTTGAAGTTCGGAGACCTGCTTAAGCAGAGTGGCCATTGCGGACTCCATAGTGTGGCTGATTATTCTGTAACCGTCCTACAGGCTCACCTGAGTCAGAGGACCGCTGGCTGGAGGTAGGAGTGGAGCCCAGTGGCAAGGACCGCAGGCAGGTAGTAGGTGCAGGAAGTCTGGCAGAGGCGTTGTCGGTAGGCAGGCGGTGGGTCAGGGCAGGCGGCAGTAAGCGTGGTCAGACAATCCGGATGGCAACGGTGGTAGCAGTTCAGTAGGTAGGGACAAAGCAGAAGAGTAGTCGGTAGGCAATTCCTGGTCAGCAGTGGACTTCCAGTAGTAGCAAGAGCAGCAGATGAGGAGAAGCTTGATCAAGGCTCAGGAGCTCAATAATCAGCAAGCTAGAGTGCAAGGGGTTGGACTTATATGGGGAAGTACCAGGTGCGGGGAATCAAGGGTGATGAGCAAGGCTTGGCAAGACTGAGGTTACATAATAGGTTTCAGGGGGGAATGTCCAGAGAGGACTGTGGCGAAACCAACCTCGCCACTGGGTTTTGGAGGGGCCTGGCTACCAGCCTCTTGCCCCAGGATTATGGGCCCTCTCAAATGTAACGGATCTCCTAGCACCCCGACCGGGTACCTCCGTTGAATGGATGCTCCTAGTGCTTCCCGAGGATTCCAAGCACTGCACTTGACACCGTAAGCACTGCAGACAACACGAACCGCCGAAGCTTGGTTGAGGCCTCAACGTCTCCTACCCACCCTGGACCTACGACAAGGGTCCAGGCTCCAGTGGGTGAACCTCTCCTACATCCATAGAGCAGGAACAGCTCTTACAAGAGCTAGTAGTTATAGCCAGGGGAGTATTGCAAATCTTCAGCGTATAGCAATCCCCCAGTGTCGATCAGTTACCTAAACACCAGTCTCAACATGATGAAGGATAAAACAGGAACTCTTTATTGAGGGCTACCCGCCCGTATTTATGCAGGTCCCCATCTGGTGGACACTCCCCTAGGGGACCAGATGGAAGACTGTGACACAAGACAGATATGCAGCAATTCAGGATACACAGACACAATACATCCCCACAATGCATCATGGTTTCCTCCTCTCTGCCCTGGAGACACCCGAGGAGTAATTCAATTATCTCTCAGGACAAAGGGAAATCGCCAATACACATGTGGGGACAACAGGACGGAAATCACCATTTAAACATACAATGTCACACCCCTTACAGTAAACACAGACATTTAACATATCCCCAGATAGCTCAAGTCTGAGTGCATATTATTAGTTGAATGGCACTCAGACTACACGAATACAATAAAATTAGCTATCTGGGTACCCTCACATAACATACAAAATGTAACGGAACTCCTAGCACCCCGACCGGGTACCTCAGTTGAATAGATGCTCCTAGTGCTTTCCGAGGACTCCAAGCACTCCACTTGACACCGTACGCACTGCAGACCCCACGAACCGCCGAAGCTTGGTTGAGGTCTCACCGTCTCCTACCCACCCTGGACCTACGACAAGGCTCCAGGCTCCAGTGGGTGAACCTTTCCTAAAACCAGAGAGCAGGAACAGCTCTTAAAAGAGCTAGTAGTTATAGCCAGGGGAGTATAGCAAATCTCCCAGCGTATAGCAATCCCCAGCGTCGATCAGATACCCAAACACCAGCCTCAACATGATGAAGGATAAAACAGGAACTCTTTATTGAGGGCTACCCGCCCGTATTTATGCAGGTCCCCATCTGGTGGACACGCCCCTAGGGGACCAGAAGGAAGACTGTGACACAGGACAGATATGCAGCAATTCAGGATACAAAAACACAATACATCCCCACAATGCATCATGGTTTCCTCCTCTCTGCCCTGGAGACACCAGAGGAGTAATTCAATTATCTCTCAGGACAAAGGGAAATCGCCAATACACATGTGCGGCCAACAGGACAGAAATCACCATTTAAACATACAATGTCACAACCCTTTTAAATACACAGACATTTAACATCCCAAAATGGCACGAATTAGACCAGGAGTTCAAGTTAGTTCAAGTCCTTTGTGAACAAATGAGGCCTGGCTGATGAGAGGGCCCATAATCCTGGGGCAAGAGGCTGGTAGCCAGGCCCCTCCAAAACCCAATGGCGAGGTTGGTTTCGCCACATATCTCCCCCTCCCAGGGAAGACTAACCAGATACCTGACCTCATGCCGGTCGGTATCTGAGTTAGTCTGGCAGTCCACCCACAACCCAATACTGGACCTGTTGAATTTTGGGGCCTGGCTCTGTTCTGTATGTCCCCAGCTGTTGAGGGGGCATCTGCTACTCCTTGCTTCCTTGTTGCTCTCTAGCTTGGAGCTGTAGGTACTTGGTGGGCAGAGGCCGACTGCGCTCTGCCCCGATGCCAGCTCTTCCGCTGGGGTAGCCTGTGGGAAGTCCGGCTCTGGAGAAGAGGATAGGGGAGGGCAGAGGCTGACTGCGCTCTGCCCAGATGCCAGCTCTTCTGCTGGGGTAGCCTGTGGGGAGTCAGGCTCTGGATAAGAGGATAGAGGAGGGCAGAGGCTGACTGCGCTCTGCCCAGATGCCAGCTCTTCTACTGGGATGTGGTCAGGGAATCCTATCCCCAGGACCTTGTTGCAGATCGGCTGTGGAGAGGAGGAATCGCTTACCTCCTCCTCCTGGCATTCCTGCAGGGTTGGTGGGGGATCTGAACCGGCCATCCAGCATCTCTGTAGGGCCGGTGGAGAGACCTCGGTCCCATCTCCACCTGCCATCGGGAGGTCTTCCCAGAACCAGTCGATGAAGTTCCCTACTTTGGGAGTTGGTAGGGAAGCAGGAGGTATCGCCGGCAAGTCTTTCCAGTTGCTTGTCGAGTAGGTTGGGGATGAATGGAGCTGAGCAGGTGTTGGTAGGTCTGCTCCAGCTCCCACTCCCTTGTTACCAGGTGGGTCATGTCTTTGCTCACCTCCCTTCCGTCAGCATAAACATGCATGCCCATCCGGTAGTCGTAGATATCCCAAAACCTAGACTCCTCCGTGCTGCCAAGATCAATGTCCTCCTCCAAGGCATCCCATAGTAACCCCGGTCCATCAAACTCCTCACCCTCGGGTCTGTCGTGCTCAGCCATCCAGGGGGAATGTTGAATGACATGCCACCTTAGGGCCTGGTAAGCGTCCTCTAGCCAAAGCTCCTTACATACCAGGTTCTGGAGCTCTGTTACCCACTCATCCAGGGGCTGCTCTCCCAAGAGACCCATCCGCATCGCCACACGCTTCTGTAGCCGCTGCTCATAACTGGGGAGACTCTCACCTCGCCGCCGCTGGGCATTTTCCAGGGCATCATACCAGACTTCCTTTCTGTCTGCATCCCTGTAGTCTGCGGCTGCCTCCTCCTCCTCGTCATAGAACACTGTCCGAAGACTAGCCGATTCCATCCTGCTGCAGCCAGGGGCGCTGTACGGATACTAGCGTTGCCCTCAATTTAGTAAATCCACGAACGGTGTCTGGCAGTCCACCCACAACCCAATACTGGACCTGTTGAATTTTGGGGCCTGGCTCTGTTCTGTATGTCCCCAGCTGTTGAGGGGGCATCTGCTACTCCTTGCTTCCTTGTTGCTCTCTAGCTTGGAGCTGTAGGTACTTGGTGGGCAGAGGCCGACTGCGCTCTGCCCCGATGCCAGCTCTTCCGCTGAGGTAGCCTGTGGGAAGTCCGGCTCTGGAGAAGAGGATAGGGGAGGGCAGAGGCCAACTGCGCTCTGCCCAGATGCCAGTTCTTCCGCTGGGGTAGCCTGTGGGAAGTCCGGCTCTGGAGAAGGGGATAGGGGAGGGCAGAGGCCAACTGTGTTCTGCCCAGATGCCAGCTCTTCCGCTGGGGAAGCCGGTGTGGAGTCAGCCTCTGAAGAAGAGGATAGAGGAGGGCAGAGGCCAACTGCGCTCTGCCCAGATGCCAGCTCTTCTGCTGGGATGGGGTCAGGGAATCCTACCCCCAGGACCTTGTTGCGGATCAGCTGTGGAGAGGAGGGATCGCTTACCTCCTCCTCCTGGCATTCTTGTGGGGTTGGTGGGGAATCTGTGCCGGCCGTCCAGCATCCCGGTAGGCCTGGTGCAGAGACTGCGGTCCCATCTGCACCATTGGAGTTAGGGGTGCTGTCCCCCTGTGGTTGGGGAGAGAGACCGGTTGTCTCCTCTCCCTTCAAAGTACACTGCCGCTGGGGAATGGAGACGATACTCTCCTCTCCCTGCAAAACATACTGCTGCTGGGGAGCAGGATCAACTGTCCCTACTCCCTGAAACTCCGGCTACCGTTGGGGATCTGGGCGGTCTGCCCAGCATCCCTGTAGGGCCGGTGGAGAGATCTCGGTCCCATCTCCACCTGCTATATGGGTTTCCCCCCAGGACCAGTCTATGAGGTCCCCTACCTCTGTAGCTGGTACTGAAGCAGGGGATACTTCAGTTGGGTCTTCCCAGTACACCTCCACAATATCCTTCCAGCTGAAGGGCTCTGGACCTGGGTCTGACACTCTGCTCTCTCGCTGAGCCCTCTCAATGGAGTGGAAGAGATCTCGGTAGTCCTGCTCCAGTTACCACTCCAGGGTTTCTAGGTGAGCCAGGTCTTTCTCTACCTCGTGGGGGTCCTCCCAATCCAGCCTAGCCTCCCTCTCGTAGAAAATGTTCTGAAGTCTGGACTGTGCAGGGCTCCCGAAGTCAGGCTCTGCAAAGGACTCCCATAACAAGCCAGGACCATAAAACTCCTCTCCCTCTGGCTTGTCATGGTCATCTGCCCAGGGGGAATGTTGAATGACATGCCACCTTAGGGCCCGGTAAGCGTCCTCTAGCCAAAGCTCCTTACATACCAGGCTCTGGAGCTCTGTTACCCAGTCATCCAGGGGCTGCTCTCCCAAGAGACCCATCCGCATCGCCACACGCTTCTGCAGCTGCTGCTCATAACTGGGGAGACTCTCACCTCGCCGCCGCTGGGCATTTTCCAGGGCATCATACCAGACTTCTTTTCTGTCTGCATCCCTGTAGTCTGCGGCTGCCTCCTCCTCCTCGTCATAGCACGCTTTCCGAAGACTAGTTGATTCCATCCTGCTGTATCCAGGGGCGCTGTACGGATACTAGTGTTGCCCTCAATTTAGTAAATCCACGAACGGTGTCTCCGAGCTGCTTCTTCTCACACTAGGATGCCATCCCACTGCTTGCCACCAAATGTAACGGAACTCCTAGCACCCCGACCGGGTACCTCCGTTGAATAGATGCTCCTAGTGCTTTCCGAGGACTCCAAGCACTCCACTTGACACCGTACGCACTGCAGACCCCACGAACCGCCGAAGCTTGGTTGAGGTCTCGCCGTCTCCTACCCACCCTGGACCTACGACAAGGCTCCAGGCTCCAGTGGGTGAACCTTTCCTAAAACCAGAGAGCAGGAACAGCTCTTAAAAGAGCTAGTAGTTATAGCCAGGGGAGTATAGCAAATCTTCAGCGTATAGCAATCCCCAGCGTCGATCAGTTACCCAAACACCAGCCTCAACAGGATGAAAGATAAAACAGGAACTCTTTATTGAGGGCTACCCGCCCGTATTTATGCAGGTCCCTATCTGGTGGACACGCCCCTAGGGGACCAGAAGGAAGACTGTGACACAGGACAGATATGCAGCAATTCAGGATACACAAACACAATACATCCCCACAATGCATCATGGTTTCCTCCTCTCTGCCCTGGAGACACCCGAGGAGTAATTCAATTATCTCTCAGGACAAAGGGAAATCGCCAATACACATGTGGGGACAACAGGACAGAAATCACCATTTAAACATGCAATGTCACAACCCATACAGTAAACACAGACATTTAACATATCCCCAGATAGCTCAAGTCTGAGTGCATATTATTAGTTGAATGGCTCTCAGACTACACGAATACAATAAAATTAGCTATCTGGGTACCCTCACATAACATACAATACAATTCCACAGACAGATGGTTCTGTCACACACCTCAAAACCCCACATATCCCCATAATGTATACATCCATGAATAGCTCTGATCTGGGTGAACAACATATCCAAAAATCACCCAGATCCGAGCAGGGGTTCCCGAATTCCATGGAAGTCACATTTGGTCGACCGCAAGCATGGCTGATGAGAGGGCCCATAATCCTGGGGCAAGAGGCTGGTAGCCAGGCCCCTCCAAAACCCAGTGGCGAGGTTGGTTTCGCCACAAGGACGGTAGCCTAGTAAGCAGGGATACCGCCTGGGATGTGGCTGGTCACGGGTTTGAATCCCGACACTGTTACTAGGATTACAGATACAACATCCTGAGTGTGACCAGAGTCTATACCGCACCAAGAGCCTGTTACTAGGATTACAGATACTACATCCTGAGTGTGACCAGAATCTATACCGCACCAAGAGCCTGTTACTAGGATTACAAATACAACATCCTGAGTGTGACCAGAGTCTACACCGCACCAAGAGCCTGTTACTAGGATTACAGATACAACATCCTGAGTGTGACCAGAATCTATACCGCACCAAGAGCCTGTTACTAGGATTACAGATACTACATCCTGAGTGTGACCAGAATCTATACCGCACCAAGAGCCTATTACTAGGATTACAGATACTACATCCTGAGTGTGACCAGAATCTATACCGCACCAAGAGCCTGTTACTAGGATTACAGATACAACATCCTGAGTGTGACCAGAGTCTATACCGCACCAAGAGCCTGTTACTAGGATTACAGATACTACATCCTGAGTGTGACCAGAATCTATACCGCACCAAGAGCCTGTTACTAGGATTACAGATACAACATCCTGAGTGTGACCAGAGTCTATACCGCACCAAGAGCCTGTTACTAGGATTACAGATACTACATCCTGAGTGTGACCAGAATCTATACCGCACCAAGAGCCTGTTACTAGGATTACAGATACAACATCCTGAGTGTGACCAGAGTCTATACCGCACCAAGAGCCTGTTACTAGGATTACAGATACTACATCCTGAGTGTGACCAGAATCTATACCGCACCAAGAGCCTGTTACTAGGATTACAGATACAACATCCTGAGTGTGACCAGAGTCTATACCGCACCAAGAGCCTGTTACTAGGATTACAGATACTACATCCTGAGTGTGACCAGAATCTATACCGCACCAAGAGCCTGTTACTAGGATTACAGATACTACATCCTGAGTGTGACCAGAATCTATACCGCACCAAGAGCCTGTTACTAGGATTACAGATACAACAGCCTGAGTGTGACCAGAGTCTATACCGCACCAAGAGCCTGTTACTAGGATTACAGATACAACAGCCTGAGTGTGACCAGAATCTATACCGCACCAAGAGCCTGTTACTAGGATTACAGATACAACAGCCTGAGTGTGACCAGAGTCTATACCGCACCAAGAGCCTGTTACTAGGATTACAGATACAACATCCTGAGTGTGACCAGAGTCTATACCGCACCAAGAGCCTGTTACTAGGATTACAGATACAACAGCCTGAGTGTGACCAGAATCTATACCGCACCAAGAGCCTGTTACTAGGATTACAGATACTACAGCCTGAGTGTAACCAGAGTCTATACCGCATCAAGAGCCTGTTACTAGGATTACAGATACTACATCCTGAGTGTGACCAGAATCTATACCGCACCAAGAGCCTGTTACTAGGATTACAGATACTACATCCTGAGTGTGACCAGAATCTATATCGCACCAAGAGCCTGTTACTAGGATTACAGATACTACATCCTGAGTGTGACCAGAATCTATACCGCACCAAGAGCCTGTTACTAGGATTACAGATACTACATCCTGAGTGTGACCAGAATCTATACCGCACCAAGAGCCTGTTACTAGGATTACAGATACTACAGCCTGAGTGTGACCAGAGTCTATACCGCACCAAGAGCCTATTACTAGGATTACAGATACAACATCCTGAGTGTGACCAGAATCTATACCGCACCAAGAGCCTGTTACTAGGATTACAGATACTACATCCTGAGTGTGACCAGAGTCTATACCGCACCAAGAGCCTATTACTAGGATTACAGATACAACATTCTGTGAATTGATTCCAACCACTTTTTTGCACTGCAATAATCTGTACATCTACTTCAAGGCAAGTGATTCTCAGTAAATGTTCCCTTTATTTATAAGAACTGACTCCTCTTCATTCCTACACCTTATTTGCACCCAAGGGTGCTTGTGTCATGAACCTCAGGGGCCCTGCCTTGCCTGCGCGTAAAACTCTGTACCATCAATGGCACCTTAACCAGTGATGACAGCTCTGCCCCGGGTGATAGGTGGTGATGACAGTTCTAGCTATGGGTGGTAGGGGGTGATGACAGTTCTAGCTATGGGTGGTGACAGCTCTGCCCTGGGTGGTAGGGGGTGATGACAGTTCTGCCCCGGGTGGTAGGGGCTGATGACAGCTCTGCCCCGGGTGGTAGGGGGTGATGACAGTTCTAGCTATGGGTGGTAGGGGGTGATGACAGTTCTAGCTATGGGTGGTGACAGCTCTGCCCTGGGTGGTAGGGGGTGATGACAGTTCTGCCCCGGGTGGTAGGGGCTGATGACAGCTCTGCCCCGGGTGGTAGGGGCTGATGACAGCTCTGCCCCGGAGGGTAGGGGCTGATGACAGCTCTGTCCCGGATGGTAGGGGGTGATGACAGTTCTAGCTATGGGTGGTAGGGGGTGGTGACAGCTCTGCCCTGTGTGGTAGGGGGTGATGACAGTTCTAGCTATGGGTGGTAGGGGGTGGTGACAGCTCTGCCCTGGGTGGTAGGGAGTGATGACAGTTCTAGCTATGGGTGGTAGGGGGTAGTGACAGCTGTGCCCTGTGTGGTAGGGGGTGATGACAGTTCTAACTATGGGTGGTGACAGCTCTGCCCTGGGTGGTAGGGGGTGATGACAATTCTAGCTATGGGTGGAAGGGGGTGGTGACAGCTCTGCCCTGGGTGGTAGGGGGTGATGACAGTTCTGCCCGTGTGGTAGGGGCTGATAAAAGCTCTGCCCCGGGTGGTAGGGGATGATGACAGCTCTGCCCCGGGTGGTAGGGGCTGATGACAGCTCTGCCCTGGGTGGTAGGGGCTGATGACAGCTCTGCCCTGGGTGGTAGGAGGTGATGACAGCTCTGTCCCGGAGGGTAGGGGGTGATGACAGATCTGCCCCGGGTGGTAGGGGCTGATGACAGCTCTGTCCCGGGTGGTAGGGGGTGGTGACAGCTCTGCCCTGTGTGGTAGGGGGTGGTGACAGCTCTGCCCTGTGTGGTAGGGGCTGATGACAGCTCTGCCCTGGGTGGTAGGAGGTGATGACAGCTCTGCCCCGGGTGGTAGGAGGTGATGACAGCTCTGCCCCGGGTGGTAGGAGGTGATGACAGCTCTGCCCCGGGTGGTAGGAGGTGATGACAGCTCTGCCCTGGTTAAGGGGGGGGATTACTTTTTTAGGCAATGTTTGAGGGTCTTACCTTTACAATGCAGCAGGACGTGTTGGTTCAATGGACTGAACTTTGCACTGAAGTAGGAACATCGGTCGCCTACAGATCCACACGAGAGGCACCGGCGGTTCAGTAAACCAGAGGTGTAGACACTGGAACGACACTATTAATGAGCACGGTGTTGCACACAGGACCCTATGCAGACCCCACAGTATGAGCAGGGGCCACAGCTTCATGGTATAGGTGGGGAGGTCTCCGTATAGGAGGGCCGCCTGAAACCCCAGACACCTTCCTGTCAGAGGCATTACTATCAGTACCCAATTACCCCTCAGTCACATAAGAGGACACTGGTCCCAGAAACATCCGTTCCAAGGGTCTCGTGGGGACCCAGATGGCCCCTCTGCATCATCACCAGTCTGCCACCCTCATTCTACAATTACCCAGTGTATGGCGGGTGATACGCACATGTGGATTGGCTGCAGATGCATAATGAATTTACAGGACCAGAAATGAATCTATAAATCCAGGATGTGATCCCCAGAGAAAAGGCACACGTAACATCGGCACTAGCAGATAGGCTACCTGTACAGCTGCCGTCCTCGAGGGGAATCTTCTGTGCTGAGGAAGTACCTGTCATGGAGGAGACAGTGACATGTGATGGAACTACAACTCCCAGGCATATCACCAGCAAAATCTATAAAGAATCCAAGCACTATGCGACAAGTGACTTGAGCCCATGAATGTGAGGGATGTCTCTGGGAGGTGGGATGTCAAGCACAGCTAGGGTGGGCAGGAGATCATGACACCTAGGTGATGAGGGGGGCAAACATACCAGCCAACATTAATCAGAGTTTTTAGATATAGGATGTGGCAGAACATTGAAATGTCTTCCATCTCCTGCTAAAAGACCATCAATTACAATCACAACAGCAGGAAGACGGTACCTGTCACATGTGGAAAGATCTCAGGTCACCTGGAGATATAGACACAATGATGGATAAAGAAGAGGACCTTTACATATTACCCTGGATCATGGAGACAATCTTTACAGATGACGTTGTATGGTGAATCATAGAGACAATCTCCACAGATGACGGTGTATGGTGGATCATGGAGACAATCTCCACAGATGACGGTGTATGGTGGATCATGGAGACAATCTCCACAGATGACGGTGTATGGTGGATCATGGAGACAATCTTCACAGATGATAGTGTATGGTGAATCATGGAGACAATCTTTACAGACGACGGTGTATGGTGGATCATGGAGACAATCTCTACAGATGACGATGTATGGTGGATCATGGAGACAATTATTACAGATGACGGTGTATGGTGGATCATGGAGACAATCTCCACAGATGACGGTGTATGGTGGATCATGGAGACAATCTCCACAGATGACGGTGTATGGTGGCTCATGGAGACAATCTCTACAGATGACGGTGTATGGTGGATGTGGATCATGGAGACAATCTTTACAGATGACGGTGTATGGTGGATCATGGAGACAATCTCCACAGATGACGGTGTATGGTGGATCATAGAGACAATCTTTACAGATGACGGTGTATGGTGGATCATGGAGACAATCTTTACAGATGACATATGGTGGATCATAGAGACAATCTCCACAGATGACAGTGTATGGTGGATCATAGAGACAATCTCCACAGATGACGGTGTATGGTGGATCATGGAGACAATCTCCACAGATGACGGTGTATGGTGGCTCATGGAGACAATCTCTACAGATGACGGTGTATGGTGGATGTGGATCATGGAGACAATCTTTACAGATGACGGTGTATGGTGGATCATGGAGACAATCTCCACAGATGACGGTGTATGGTGGATCATAGAGACAATCTTTACAGATGACGGTGTATGGTGGATCATGGAGACAATCTTTACAGATGACATATGGTGGATCATAGAGACAATCTCCACAGATGACGGTGTATGGTGGATCATAGAGACAATCTCCACAGATGACGGTGTATGGTGGATCATGGAGACAATCTCTACAGATGACGGTGTATGGTGGATAATGGAGACAATCTCTACAGATGACGGTGTATGGTGGATAATGGAGACAATCTCTACAGATGACGGTGATTGATGGATCATAGAGACAATCTGTACAGATGACGGTGTATGGTGGATCATAGAGACAATCTTTACAGATGACTGTGATTGATTGATCATAGAGACAATCTTTACAGATGACGGTGTATGGTGGATCATGGAGACAATATTTACAGATGACGTTGTATGGTGGATCATGGAGACAATCTTTACAGATGACGTATGGTGGATCATAAAGACAATCTCCACAGATGACGGTGTATGGTGGATCATAGAGACAATCTCTACAGATGACGGTGATTGATGGATCATGGAGACAATCTCTACAGATGACGGTGATTGATGGATCATAGAGACAATCTCTACAGATGACGGTGTATGGTGGATCATGGAGACAACCTCTACAGATGACGGTGAATGATGGATCATAGAGACAATCTCTACAGATGACGGTGTATGGTGGATCATAGAGACAACAACCTCTACATATGACCACATGTGATGGATTAAGGAGACGGCCTTTACAAGGGATGGCATATGGTAGCTCATGAAGACGACCTCTACATGTGACTGTATGTTATGGATCATAGAGGTGACCACTACATGTGACTGTGTACGGTGGATCGTGAAGAAGACCTTTACATTGTGGCTGTGTATCATAGGTCATGGAGACAACCTCTGTATGTTACTGTGGTACGAGGAAATGTAAAGGAAGTCATGATATATCCAGCTGTACTATTATAAAGGGCATATAACTGACTATACCCAAAATGTGGATGGAAGGGGGGGGATAGAGGAAAAGGACAATGTCAAGCAGTACAAAGGAGTGAAGATGAATGTGTCACTGTCCCTGTGTAATAATGGATGATGGGGGTGATACTCACAGCTTCTCTGATGGCTCATCATAGGCCAGGATCCTGATGACTTCCCAGCTCCCTGATGTCAGATGTCTGATGTTAAAGTGGTCGCTTTTTGTCTGTAAACCAATGAGGCAGAGGTTAATAAGAGATGTGACGTCAGGACGTGACTGTTGCCCTGAGTGGTGGCCTGATCCTGACATGTGGCTCATCGGCCTCAAGTGTGTGCTCCTCGTAATAAAACGCTCTCGGGCACAAAGTGATGGCAGAGACTGCTCAGGTCTGATCTCCAAGGACCACTCCACAATCTCAGCCAGATAACCCTGCGGTGAGATAGACAGGGGGACCCTGGTTCCGTAGATATGAGGGAAGCTCTGGGGTCATCCTGTCTCATTAATGCACCATGTTTTCATCTACACAACACTGGCCACACAGGACACTCTGCTCCATTCTGTCTGACTGTGGTGATAAGTCCACAAGGACATTACCTGGAGATGTCCTGGAATCCCTGGCCTCTGTACTACATGGCACTCAAAGGGCAGGTGCTCTGGTGGCCTCCTGCTCACTATGTTCACAGACAGCCTGACGCTGCCAAGGTCAAATAAATAAAAAGGAAATTCTCCCAGCATGACACTTCTGCTCCAGGGCTTTCAGTACCACTCACTGCATCCAGCGACACCAGTCCCATTACTCCTATGGTACCATCTTCTGAGGAAGGTCCAAGAGCAGAAAGGTTGTGCTAGGACAATTCTGGATTGGCTTCCTTTATGTTCATCTGAGCGTCACCAGAGAAGTTAGCACCCAGTCTAGAGAGCATCTCGGAAAGTTGGGGTTTGTAGTTTCTCACCCCAATTGCAGAATCAAGGCGTTATAGAATTACTTATCTATAACACAACGTGGCCACCCCTATAGCAGCAGTATGAGAGCGCTTTTATATCCCAATCACAGAATTTATTTATTTTATGCACTTTGTGAAGAAATCCCCCTTTTTATAAAGTGACCGGCAAAAACATCCGAACTTATGGAACTATTTTGGGCAGCCCACCCAGGGTGAACCGGTCACAGAAGACTTCTATGTTTCTTTGAGAACCCCTAAACCGATCTGGGTGAAATTTGAATATATTGATCACCCAGATCGGGGCTATCAGGGGACATATGATGTGGGGGGGATACCTCATGTATAAAGGGGTGTTCCAGATATTGGGGAAAACTGTGACTTTTCTGCCTAGAGATAATCAAGTGGTTACTTTATCAGGCTTGATTATCTCCAGGACTAGGGGAGGGAATTGTATGTTTATGCTGGAAGGGTTTTAGGTTTCCATTGTACTTGATTGGCTATACTGTGTTCCTCCCTGTGGGATGTCCCCTTGCATGGGGACTTGCATAAAAGCCTGTGTGTGTTAATTAAAGTGTGTTCTATTTGTACCCTTCTTATGGACTTCGGCTGATGTTTGGGGATTCGCATGCTTTATTAAGGGAATCATCTTAAAAAGTTATTGGCATTTCGCATGGAATTCGTCTACTTCAACTGCCGAACGGAGCGCTATATTCACCAGGCTCGGGCGGTTCGGGAGGAAACTACCGAATGTGGTTTAAATATACTTGGTTTCCTTACTTATATAGTGCTCCTATATCCTGCAGCGCTTTACAGACATTAGCATCCAACTGTCCCCAATGGGGCTCACAATCTAAGTCAAGGCCTTATAGAATTACTTATCTATTAACCAATCAAAACACTGTTTAATTAGTTTCCACAATCCCCCTATAGGATGCAAAAAGTCCCCCTATGATCTCCCTACGCTGTCCCTACGCTGTCCCTGAACTCTTCCTCTCCACTTGGTTCACTGTAAAATGGCGGAGGCTGAGCAGGACGAGGGTTTTAATAGGGCTGTGACATCACAGGGGCTGGCTAGCTGCTGATTGGCTGGCTATACTGCATTATGGGGATCTCTTGTTCCCAGACTTCTTACTTTCACTTTGTAACATAGGTCGCAGTCATGTTAGGAAAAAATTGATTTGTTACCACAAAGCCTAAGAAAATTCGGACTTTTTGCTAAACATTGAATTCCACTTGGTCAGCTTTGATCCGTTCAGCACCAGCCTTTACCATCCTCCTTGATGCATTCCTCATGACCTCCGGCGGCGCCTGTACTTCACTCACACCACCCCCTCTTTGCTGGACACTCCATGCCCATGACACTCACTGCAGGCATCTGGACGCATGTGACATGGCGTGTCCCCATCATGTGTCCCTGATATGGAATGTCTCTACATAAAGACACGGGATGTCTGACAGAAATTCCATGTCAGCACTTGGATTCCCTCCTTGTTGTTCTCCCGGTCACTTATGGATGCTTGTTTCACTCTCAGCAGCTCAACACTTGGATCCTGGAACATCTACAGCCCGTCGGGCAAGTGTCAGAGGTTCATGTCACCAGTGGTGTGTTCTCACCTGGACACTAAACATGGCGATGTGATGGAACTCTCCTCGGCCACCTTGTTTTACAGGAACCGTCATGAAGAAGTGGCTGCCATCTTTAGAAAATATAGGTTCCTCATTCTGCAGAAAATATGATCAGAAACCATCAAACTTTCCCAGACTCCAGCTAATGCCCCATACATACTGTCATCAGTAGATTTAGATTGTTATGGTGTTCTCATGTCCCCCGGTGTACGTGTACATCTACCATTACTTTGTCTGTCCCTTCAGTGTCCATCAGTCATCACTGTATCTACCGGTCATGTCATTGTTTGCCTGGGTTTCTCTTGTTTGCTTGTCATTACCATGTCTGCATTTTATGTCATTTCACGTCTGACCGTTGTTCCATGTGTGCCTGTGATTTCGGTGCCTGCCTGCAATTTCCATGTCTGCCTGTCATTAGTGTCTGCCCATTGTTTCATGTCTGTCTGTCATTTCCATGTTTGCCTGTTTGTCCGTTGTTTAAATTGTGCCTGTCATTCCTGTGTCTGTTCGTTGATCCATGTCTGCCTATCATTTCAGTGTCTGGCTGTTTCATATCTACCTGTTATTTCTGTGTCTGTCCGTTGTTCCATGTCCGCCTGTCATTTCTGTGTCTGTCCGTTGTTTCATGTCCACCTGTCATTTCTGTGTCTGCCCGTTGTTTCATGTCTGCCTGTTATTTCTATGTTTGCCTGTTATTTCTGTGTCTGTCCGTTGTTTCATGTCCGCCTGTTATTTCTATGTTTGCCTGTTGTTTCATGTCTGCCTGTTATTTCTGTGTCTGTCCGTTGTTTCATGTCTGCCTGTTATTTCTGTGTCTGCCCCTTGTTTCATGTCTGCCTGTTATTTCTGTGTCTGACCCTTGTTTCATGTCTGCCTGTTATTTCTGTGTCTGCCCCTTGTTTCATGTCTGCCTGTTATTTCGGTTTGCCCGTTGTTTCATGTGTGCCTGTTATTTCTGTGTCTGCCCGTTGTTTCATGTCTGCCTGTTATTTCTGTGTCTGCCCCTTGTTTCATGTCCACCTGTTATTTCTGTGTCTGCCCCTTGTTTCATGTCTGCCTGTTATTTCTGTGTCTGTCCGTTGTTTCATGTCTGCCTGTTATTTCTGTGTCTGCCCCTTGTTTCATGTCTGCCTGTTATTTCTGTGTCTGACCCTTGTTTCATGTCTGCCTGTTATTTCGGTTTGCCCGTTGTTTCATGTCTGCCTGTTATTTCTGTGTCTGTCCGTTGTTTCATGTCTGCCTGTTATTTCGGTTTGCCCCTTGTTTCATGTCCGCCTGTTATTTCTGTGTCTGACCCTTGTTTCATGTCTGCCTGTTATTTCGGTTTGCCCGTTGTTTCATGTCTGCCTGTTATTTCTGTGTCTGTCCGTTGTTTTATGTCTGCCTGTTATTTCTGTGTCTGACCCTTGTTTCATGTCTGCCTGTTATTTCTGTGTCTGCCCCTTGTTTCATGTCTGCCTGTTATTTCTGTGTCTGACCCTTGTTTCATGTCTGCCTGTTATTTCTGTGTCTGCCCCTTGTTTCATGTCTGCCTGTTATTTCTGTCTGCCCCTTGTTTCATGTCCACCTGTCATTTCTGTGTCTGCCCCTTGTTTCATGTCCACCTGTTATTTCTGTGTCTGTCCGTTGTTTCATGTCTGCCTGTTATTTCTGTGTCTGCCCGTTGTTTCATGTCTGCCTGTTATTTCTGTGTCTGCCCGTTATTTCATGTCTGCCTGTTATTTCTGTGTCTGACCCTTGTTTCATGTCTGCCTGTTATTTCTGTGTCTGTCCGTTGTTTCATGTCTGCCTGTTATTTCTGTGTCTGACCGTTATTTCATGTCCGCCTGTTATTTCTGTCTGCCCGTTGTTTCATGTCTGCCTGTTATTTCTGTGTCTGCCCGTTGTTTCATGTCTGCCTGTTATTTCTGTGTCTGCCCCGTTATTTCATGTCTGCCTGTTATTTCTGTGTCTGCCCCTTGTTTCATGTCTGCCTGTTATTTCTGTGTCTGCCCCTTGTTTCATGTCTGCCTGTTATTTCTGTGTCTGTCCGTTGTTTCATGTCTGCCTGTTATTTCTGTGTCTGCCCCTTGTTTCATGTCTGCCTGTTATTTCTGTGTCTGTCCGTTGTTTTATGTCTGCCTGTTCTTTCTGTGTCTGCCCGTTGTTTCATGTCTGCCTGTTATTTCTGTGTCTGCCCGTTATTTCATGTCTGCCTGTTATTTCTGTGTCTGACCCTTGTTTCATGTCTGCCTGTTATTTCTGTGTCTGTCCGTTGTTTTATGTCTGCCTGTTATTTCTGTGTCTGCCCGTTGTTTCATGTCTGCCTGTTATTTCTGTGTCTGCCCGTTATTTCATGTCTGCCTGTTATTTCTGTGTCTGCCCGTTGTTTCATGTCTGCCTGTTATTTCTGTGTCTGCCCGTTGTTTCATGTCCGCCTGTTATTTCTGTCTGCCCCTTGGTTCATGTCCACCTGTTATTTCTGTGTCTGCCTGTTATTTCTGTGTCTGCCCCTTGTTTCATGTCTGCCTGTTATTTCTGTGTCTGTCCGTTGTTTCATGTCCACCTGTCATTTCTGTGTCTGCCCGTTGTTTCATGTCTGCCTGTTATTTCTATGTTTGCCTGTTATTTCTGTGTCTGTCCCTTGTTTCATGTCTGCCTGTTATTTCTGTGTCTGCCCGTTGTTTCATGTCTGCTGGTTATCTCAATGCTTGCCCACTGTTTCCACGCACGCCTGTCATTCTTGAGTCTGCCTGTCATTTCTCTGCCTGCCCACTCTCCCATATCTGCTTGTCATTACTGTGTCTTCTGTCTTGCTGTTCGTTACCTGTTTTGCCAGCCAAACTTCAGAGACAATTTCATATTTCTGTAAAAGAGAAAATGTTGCACTGAATGTGAGGAACCAGTGAGGTCCCAGAACCCCTGTCCCAATAAGACAGCATGTTCTGAGGTGGCCCTGGACCATACCATCTGCAGCTTCATAGCTTGCATTATCCCCTTCTACTGCTGGGAGGAGAAGTCCTGCGTATGGTGGAGATTTGGGGGGTGTAGTCTCTTACTTTGATGCAAGCTCCGGTGGTGGTGTCACAGACGGTTAGGATGGAGATATTCTGCAGGCGGTTCATCCATCTGACCACGGTCCGGGTGTTACTGATCCACTTCACCATAGTGATGTAATAATCCCTGTGGAAAGAACCATTAGGAAGCTGAGGAATGAAAAGGCAAGTATAGGGAAAACAGGGAAGTGGGTGAGGAGACAGGGAAGTAGGGAGAAGAAGTGGAAACTAGAGGGAGAAAGAGGAAAGAAGAAAGTGGGAGGGATTTGGAGGACGAAAGAGTAAAGTAGAGGAAAGAAGAAGGAAGTGTAGGGAAAAATAGGGAAGAGAGGAAGGGAAAGGGTAGTAGAGGGAAGAAGTGGAAATTAGAGGAAGGAAGGAAAAGTGTACGAAAATACATGGAAACTGGGGGGAAAGGGAAGCAGAGGGAAGAAGTGGAACACAGAAAGAAATGATCTAGGATGTGTTATTTTTGTGTTCCCTTTATTTTTTTGAGAAATGTATATATACACTGTGCTCCTGTATTATATATATATATGTATATACAAACCGGATTCCAAAAAAGTTGGGACACTAAACAAATTGTGAATAAAAACTGAATGCAATGATGTGGAGATGGCAAATGTCAGTATTTTATTTGTAATAGAACGTAGATGACGGATCAAACGTTTAATCCGAGTAAATGTATCATTTTAAAGGAAAAATACGTTGATTCCAATTTTCACGGTGTCAACAAATCCCAAAAAAGTTGGGACAAGTAGCAATAAGAGGCTGGAAAAAGTAAATTTGAGCATAACGAAGAGCTGGAAGACCAATTAACACTAATTAGGTCAATTGACAACATGATTGGGTATAAAAAGAGCTTCTCAGAGTGGCAGTGTCTCTCAGAAGCCAAGATGGGTAGAGGATCACCAATTCCCACAATGTTACAGAAAGATAGTGGAGCAATATCAGAAAGGTGTTACCCAGCGAAAAACTGCAAAGACTTTGCATCTATCATCATCAACTGTGCATAACATCATCCGAAGATTCAGAGAATCTGGAAC